>NC_083641.1:4705000-4984102 GCF_963576545.1 Limanda limanda
CTGAGTATGAATACAACCTGGGGTTTTACTCGGTCTTTATCATGTGACTGGAATAAAGGTCTTTAGATGGAGTTCGGATGTTTACTGTTGTTTGAGCTTTGGACAGTCACCAGACAATAGATTAGTTGTCTAATAGATAGTCTTGATTACCGACATTGACGTCATTTGGAAACGCTGGAAAGAAAATATATCTATCGTCACTCTGACTATCCAGAGCCCTGTTCTCTTCTTCCACCCCCGTTTTCAGTGGAAAATATGCTTCTTTAAAATATTAGAACATAAAGAAAAAGTCTCTGAATTTGTGTTTTAAAACAATAAAATGGATGATTTTCTTAAACTAACTAATTGAGTGTGGAGCTTCAGTCCTTTGACTTGTTCTTGACAGATTCATAACAAAAGACAAATATCCACAGTCAAAGCTGATATTTCATGGGTCCATCAGTTCCTGTTATCCAGTGAGGATTCAACATGTTTTCATTTTGTTTCTTTGAAAGCAAAATTCTTCAGCAGCAGGAAATGGAAAACAATCAAACTGGGGCCGGAGACTCACATCATGTGTTTATCTGTGTTTGGGAGGTTGTGTCTCTGTGCAGTTTCTCTCATTTATTTTTCCCTGGGCCCATTATAATGTCACTGGAGTTAAAGTATCCAGTGGCCAAATCCAGGAAGCAGCTCGGTACGGTACTTAGATGTCCTACTAACAAAATCCATGAGACGCATATGAACACGTACGCGTCAGTGATTATGTTGGAAAAGGTCCTTAATAGGTAAGGAAAAAGAGTGTTCACACACACTTTTCTCTGTCAACCTCTTTCTCAGTCAGGTATTACATCACTCTTTTTCTTCACAAATAGCAGAGCAGCCGTGCCATTTCTTACATGTTAACAATGAACCAGGAAATACTAGCTTTTCATCTTTGACAGAAACAAATTTAACAAACGATGAAGTGAAACAAAAAAGACAAGCGGCTGATGCTGTTTTACACAGAGGGCATTCAGAAAAACAATAGGACTTGAAGAGCCTCTTACTCTGCGCACACGCTATTATGAGAATCTGTGGAGCAGCACAAATCACCTGTGATCCTCTCAGCACAGCAGCGAGACAGAAGGAGAGCAGGGCGTCACGCCTTGTTACTGAACACACATGGTGTCCCATGTTTCCACATTCTATACAAGACACATCACATGTCCAACATCTTTGACCAACGGCACTGATTGTGATACAACCATTGTCTGCTACATGACACAGCATGAAGTGATGCAGAATGAATGTTTGTACCGTATCTCAGAGTGGCTGCAGTCAGTAACTCAGCGAGTCTCTGTCAGGAGGAGCTGCAGCTCAAACTGAGTCTGCTTCCCTTATTTTCTTGTTAAGCTACCATATTTGTTATTCACTGCTATCATTAAAAGTTTGTTTAAATTACTTATTATAAACCTGGCTACACTGAAGAATACAACTTACACATGTGTGTGGTTGTGGAGGTTTCATCTTAATGTTTTGGATTAACAACTGACCTCTTAACATTCAAACTAAACACTAATAGTTTTAAAATCAGTAAATCTGTTGAGTATAGACTCAATGTAAAAATGATACAGATCATTTTTTCAGGTTTAAAAAACACATTTTACATTATATATTTATTTAGGTAGGAAATAATAATCGGTTCATATACTAATGAGAGTGAAACCTCATGGTATGAGTTCAGTATTTACATATTTTTCACAGGTTTAAACACCAGACCGAATCATTACTTTTGTCCTTTTCTGTTAGAAATATATTTTTGACTTCACAACAAACATAACCAGCAGATTCTGATGATGTACTTATGGATCATTTGTGTAAATGTTAATTCAAAACTGTTCTTGATGATGATAACTTTAGTCCAATAGAAACCTTGTGACATTTGCACTGAATTTATGTTCATATGTAATTCTACCAAGAGCAGGAGGCGATCTTTTGTGTGAACGAGTTTAACAAGTTCACAGGGAACTACACGTTAGAATAGAGTATTACTGATGAATACGATTAAAATGTGCTGTTATGAATGTTAAGATCAGACACTTTGAAGAGGAGAGAAAAGGAATAAATAACGACATCACACACACACACAGGACTGGGAACTGTGTGTGTTGAACACGTGCACGTGAACAACACTGACACACTTTCTACAGCAGCATTGCACTGTCATGTCAGAAGAAAACACTGTGTGTGCTGTCTGCTGGTGGCCACACAAGACACACGGACTAACACACACACACACACATACACACAAAGAGAGAGGGAAGATAGACATGAACTGTGTCTCTATCAGCAAATATCCAGGACCAAAGCTTCCTACGCATTAGTTATTCTAACACAATAAATAACGATTCTCTCTGTGAGTTATCAGCCTCACTTCATGAATTCATGACACTTCAGAGCTGCTCCGCTTGTCAGAGCAGGTTTGACTATAATAGATCATCACTTAACTTAACGAGCAGATACCATCAGTCTGCATGAACATTTGTAGAAAATCCTCCAAACACAAAGTGACGTCAAGTGACGCACAGCAAACACGTACACGTGAACTCGAAAAGCTCAAAAACATAAAGACGAGTCATTTCTTACCTGAATTTTAGTGTCCAAAGATGAAGGAGAAGGGGAAAGTCCACAATGAAGGAGATCAAGAGACAGCAGCCCAGAAATAGCAAAAGGGGGAAAAAAGAGATACAATTCAATTACAACACTAAATTGAAAAACAAATTAAGAATTTAAAGTAAACAAATCCACTTTTGTCCGACTGAGAAGACATCAAAAGTTTTTAAAAAGCATTGAAGGAACAACTAGAGCGGAAAAAAATTAAACACTTCCACCTCACAGCCTGACTAGAATAAATTACATTGTCAGTTTTAAATGTCACTCACAGCACTCTGCCTTCTTTCTCCCTCTATTCACATCACAGCTGTCACTGTTAATTCAACCTGTGTGTTACCACTCAACAGTAAAGATTTTATGTAACAACTTCTTGTGTCATATAAAAGATGGGAAGTTATTTTGCTCATCACGGCTGAACATAATAAAACCCAACTAGATTTACCATCCTGTGGTTGTATGCCCCTGTCAACCAGTGCAATTTCAGTCCAGAATGTTTCCCCAGACTCATTTGAGGTCACCCTGACCTTTAACCCCTGAAATTGAGTCAGTCAATTTTGATCCAGAGAGACAACTGGTAAAAACTTTGAAATTATTCCCTTCAGACAGGCCGAAGAATATCATGTATCAAGATCAAATTGTGTTATGTGAGAACACATTGACCTTGACCTTTCACCATCTAAATCGAATCAGTTGACTTTTGAGTCCAACTGGACATTTCTACCAACTTTAAAAGGATTCCCTGGAAGCATTCCCAAAATATTGTGTTCACAAGGCAAACCACTGCTTTGTGTGGTCACAGTGACCTTGAGCTTTGACAACCGAAATCTAATCCGTTCCTTATTTGGTCCAACTGAAAGACCCAATATAACCTGTTCACAAGATTGAGATGGACAGACTGGCAACCACAAAACCTTGTCCATCTCAGTTTCTTTTGTTATCAACTAATAAGGTTACGTCTCCTGTAGAAACAGAGGCTGATAGACTCTGATCCAGGCCCCACTGAGACTGTGTGTGTGCCAAGTGTGTGACACGGCACACAAGATTGGCTGGTCTGAGGTCAGGCCTGAGACGAGCTGGAGACAACTTGGTTTACCAGCAGGAGAATGTGATCTGCTTCATGCTCAGTGGGACACAGAGAACAGAGCAACGCACAGCAGAGCAATGAGGACTTTCACAGAGAGAGCCAAGAGGACTGAAAGTTGAGGTAATGTTTAAATAAAATCTGCAGATCATCCAAAGTGAGTGAGAGTGAGAGTGAGAGTGAGAGGTAGTGAGAGAGATCCAGACCAACCTCTACTATCAAAAGAGACATTTTGCCCTCACTTCATCTGTTGCTCTGTCACACTTTGACTGTTAATATCACAATAAGAGTTAATCCAGCAGCAGTAGCAATGATCTGAGTTCAGCTCATTCGGCTTCAACTGCTACAACAACATGAAGAAAGAGTTGTTCTTTGTTTCTGAGGACTTTGTAGCTGGGTATCCTGACTGTCACAATAAGAGCCCGAGGTTCGGAGTTTCTTCTGTTCACATGTTATTCACAGGGAGGAAAGAGGAGCTCGCTCTAAATCCACTTCTTATTTATACAGTTTAGCAGCTCATCACTCATAATCAGTAATAAAATGAATTTATTGATCTCTTCTGTTGGATCTTTGGATTGTTCATCAGTCCTGTCAACACCTTTGTTAAGCTGCCCAAACTCTGGGTGACTTTTTTTTGCTCAAACTGTGCATTGCCATCTGAGAGCTCCTGGTGCCCCGTGTACACTGCACAACAAACGATGCACGACAAGGCCAAAAATGAGTCACATGAGATCAGGTCAACAACAACGTCCCAAAACATCAAAGCGTCAACCAGCTTCACAGTTTACTTGAGTTTGACTCTGTCTCTCCCTCTCAAACAGCCCAACCAGTCACTGCAGTTCTGTCCCCTATCGCTCTGTGTTCACGTCGCCCTGTTAAACTGTCTCAGCGGGACGCCATCAAGTAGCAAACTGTGCCCTGCTCACACTCCACATCCAGGAGATCTGCCCCGCTGACAACAAGCAGAGCGAGAAGCAACAACATGTTCCCACTGACAGTCAGAGGGCCGGAGAGTGACCAGAGCAGAGACGCTACAGATGTTCACCAGCTCGACACGACCACGAGAAAGGAGGAGCACAGCTGGAGCCACACAGAGGCTGCACCCGTCACTGACTCACATGTGAAGGTACAAAACGTTAATGATGCTGTAAAAAGAAAAGAGTTTAACATTAAGGAAATATTTCATAGTATTTTCACACCTTCTACTAATATTGCATTAAGGTACAAGACATTTCAAATTCACGTTCCTCTGAGTTTGTGCTATGATTTCAAGATCCTTCTGTAGAGCAAAATAATGTATTCATTTGGATTAATGTACATAATTTTTTAATAAATCTATGCTAAGATGTTCACGTCCCTCAGCTCATACCGTTTTTTATAACACATACATAAAGTTTTGTGCACATTTAATGAGCCCAGTGCAACAGAAAATAATAAACTATTAATTCCACATGTTTCTCTATGTGCTGTAGCCAGACTAAATATGTTTTATTGTTATTCAGACTGACAAAGGTGAAGAGCAAAGAAATCTTTTTACTTTCTAAGGCATCATCTTCGACTGTCTCCAAAAACATTCTGCAGAAATGTCGACTGATGCTAAATTCTTTACACACAGAGGAGGAATAAACTTCTTTAGTTTGACCTTTTACTTTCCCAGAGTTTGTCTCTGGGCTCTTTGCGCTTTATCTCTCATAATAAATCTCTTTGATTCTGATGGAGAGTCTGGATGCTTCATGAAAATGGTGCACTCGTTGTTTTGAAAGGTCTCAGTTAAAAGAAAGATTCTGTTCTCAGTCTGTTCCACGTCTATAGATGAGCTGCCAGTAAAATTTCAGTCGCTCCAGCTCTGCAGTCTCGACGACTCTGCCAAGATTCTATGTTGGTTGTGAAGAGAAATGGCTCCACTGGTAAGAAAGTAAATGTCAGTGAAGATTGTTTTACTACTGAGGTGTTGTATAAGCTATAGGTCTATAAAACAAATTATATAAAATCAGATTAATTAATACAATTGTTGTTGTTGTTGTTGTTGTTGTTGTTGTTGTTGTTGTTGTTGTTGTTATCAGTTCAAGATAAGGCTTTTTACTGAAAGAAAAAAGCAATGTGATCTGATGTTTGATATTTAAAATTTAACAGCTTAACAAAAGTTTACGATAAATTATAGCTAGAGGAAATCTATTTGACTTAATTTGAACAAACTGAAAGCAATATGAGACGAGAAAAATACTCCAGTGTCGGAAAATAAATGAAATTTTGTTTAACACATTATTATTGTCAACACAGTTAAAAATGAACTAAACATAATGACTGTGACTTATTTTCATTTCATGTTTAACAGAGAGAATAATGAATGCAGCCGAGACACCAGTTGATCTTCAAACATATTCAATCTTTGCTAGAAAACATTGTAAAAGGATTTAAGACTGTTGAATGTTTCATCGTCTTCAGCCTCACAAATTAGTTTCAGTTTGCAAAGTGATAAGAGTTAAAAGTCCACTGGTTTGAAATGTCAATATCATCTACCAGCACAAAGAAGTGTCTCATAATAGTACACACAACAATCAAGAGCAAAAAAAATACATCTGGATCTGAGAACAAAGAAATCTTTCTTCTGTCACTTCAAAACCACGAGTCTGTCTCACACTGTCAGCTCAAATCTTACAGGGTGGATATTGTAAAGATATTGTAAACACAGACGAGTAATAAACAGTCAATTAAACTTAGTGACCGAGTTATAAGGGATTACAACAAACTAAAGAAATATTTCATACGGAAAAGAAGATGGATGGAGACCGGTACAAAGATTTCAGTGTTTGTCACAGTAACACACAGTGATGTATCACACAGCCTCACCCACCACACAAATAGAGAGTGTTCCAGCTGACCTGACCCTCCTCCTGTCCACTACAACTAATCCTTCAATCAACAGCATCTGATTGGTGTTTTCATCAAGAGACACAAAGTGCACGCTACTTAGTGGATCCGAACAGATTAGTCATCTGGATCACACAGGCACAACATTACATGAGACCACAGCCTGAACTTGCATATCATATATGACCATGCCAAACATGAAGCAACATACACCTGCTCTGAGGAGAAACCCGGCTCAATGCCTGGAACAACCACATTCACCCAAACAAAACAAGTTCCAACACCAAGCAACCAAATCAGCCCGAATCAAAACACATAATGTACTTAACCAATAAATCTGGAGTGGACTTTGTCAAAAACGACCATTTAAAAATGACACCTGAATATGTCTCGACTAAAACCTCTCTCTTTGCTCTGCTTCACTTTATTAGAATATGATTTGGCAATGATCATGTTCAGATGACTTGTTATGGATTGCTAGAGACTTTGCTCTACATCTGTATGATTTCATAGAGGATATTCACTCTAAAATTGAAAATGTCTGTTGGTTTCATCTTCAATTACTCTGACCTGTAATATATATATATATGGATTCTTAACCCTCTGCAGCACTCTAACATATAGAGCCTTTTAGTGCAGAGATATTTGCTACACACCTGAGAAAGGGGGCGATAGCCAAGAAGAGGTTTGAAAATAATAATTTTCTGTTCATAAGTGAAGTTATAACCACTGAAACGATTCCTCAGTGACACAGACCTAACAGACCTCCTGTATAAAACATGTTTAAAGTGCAGGAGCAGTTTTGATGTAAGAGGAAGGTGTGGGTAGAGTGAGGCTGAGATCTGTGACTGTACTCGGAAATCAGGAGGCGAACAGCTGGAGCTCAGCACTCGTCTTCTGAGACAGAGATAACCCTGCAGTGAGCTGAGAGGACACCCTGCTGAAGAGACACTTCTGCTCTCGTACAGTCTCATAAGATCATCAGCTCAGCTCTGATTAAGAAACATTTCATCTGAGTGTAGAGTAAATCCTCTACAGATGCTGTATCTACAGTAGAGAGGTTGAGACTCAAACTGCTCAGACAGAGGAAAAGTATTTTATATATCATCAAATATTGTTGTTGCTTACAACTTCTCAAAGCGATTCTTTGTGAGCTGTTTTTAGAAGAACTCAAGAACTCTATTTCAGCCTCCAGTCTTTGGTCCGGTGTAAGTAGCAAGTATTTGATATTCTTGCCAAACTTCCACAGAAGCCAGCTAACCACAGCTTAAGCCACTGTCTTGCACTTGCCCGTTTGGAACAAGCCCCTCTGGGAGCCCCTGCACTGTCTGGTTTGCCAGACGTTGTATGTGGCTGGTACACTTCTCAGGTCTGCAGCCAATTTGTGAGCCACACTTGTTTCGGACATCCGAAATCATCATGGCGACAAAGGCCCTGAGCTGTTTCTCTGCCTCTGTAAACTCACGGCCAGACTCAGTTTTCCTCTTCTACCTCCTACTGCACATGATCATCTCCGCATTTGTTTTGTAGGCCATTAACTCCAAATCTGCTCTTGACTTTATCTTCCCCACATGAGTTTTCAATGCCATTGTCCCTATATCTGCTCTCTTCTCCCCCATCATCTCCACTTGTGTTCTGTGCGCCATCATCTTCTTATTAACATCAGTTTGGTGTGCCATCATATATTGGATATGAGCATCCAGTGGACGGCGGTAATGCACCTTGACGCCAATGAAGGAAACTAAGAAGTAGAAGAATGGCAGCAAAATTGGGTAATGGGCCGAGTTAAGGAAGAAGCAGAAGAAGAAGCAGATCCAGTACATGGCATCTCTCCGGCGACGAGGTACACGCTGCAGGGGACGCTGGCTTCTGTGCCAGACTGGGTGCAGGGACAGGGGATGCTGGCTTCGGCCTCTCCGCCGACCAGGAAACAGGGGCTGCAGGGGACGCTGGCTTCACCACCAGCTGAGAATCAGGGACAGGGGACACTGGTTTCACCGCGGACCTGGGTGCTGGAACAGGGGGCGTGGAGACAGGAACCGGAGGAGCTGTGCCCTCCACCAGCCTCAGCGCTGTGCGATGTGGCAGCCTGGAGAAGGAGCGGGTCCCGCCTGGGCCAGCTGACGCTCCACCAGCATCGCCTCTCTCTCCACGTTGGGCTCCAGTGTGGCAGTGGTGCTTGCCACGGGGCTCTCCCACGCACAGCCAGAGATGGAATTGTTTCTTCTTAGCATATTTTATTATCACCACACACACATGTAAACAAACATAAACTTAACATAACGTGACTAGCTTTGCATATTAGTCCGGCTTCTCTCAAGTCTCTGAGTCGCTGCCTTTTAAGTGTGGGGACCAATCAGCTAACAGCTCTCACCTGCGCTGATTGATCCTCTGTGGTGCTCTCCCAGCCTGTGCTCCGCGAATCCTCACACTGGGAGCGAGGTGGAGTTCACACACACACACACACACACACACACACACACACACACACACACACACACACACACACACACACACACACACACACACACACACACACACACACACACACACACACACACACACACACACACACACACACACACACACACACACACACAGGCCCCAGGGTTCCACCGCACTCAATAAAAAAAAACTACAGGGTTTACCCTACGGCCCTCCGCTGCACAATGATCAGAGCAGAAGCAGCTGTTAATATTTGTTTATTCTAATTCAAATGTCAGACAGAATATTCTTAAGAATTGAAACTTCAGTTTTAAAATGATGACAATAATATAATTCATCATGATAATATCTGGGACAATATATCATCCCAAAAATTTTTTTATAATGACAGGACTCCCTTAATATTTAGAAACAATGCACCAAGTTAGAGGTTTTCTGGCACAGTATACAGCTTAGTTATCTGAGAATGTTTTTCATATACAAGCAAAAATGGTGTAATCGAATCGTAAACTGGAAACCTTGCGAATCGGAATCAAATCGAATTTGAGAAATCAGTACTGTACCCAGCCCCAATCAGCATGTACTTAAAGTAACTAAAGAAGAAGAATATGACAGGATTCTCAACACATAAGAGGATTAAATCTGATGTCAGAGGGTCCCTGCATGTGGACACAGTGGAGGACCCGATTAGAATAAATCTTGAGGGAACTAGCTCGGAGGAGGTTGACGCCAAGAAGGCTGAACAGATGATGTACAGTCAGCTACAGGGGTCGGCCTTCAGAGGTGCCAGCCCCTGGTGGTACGCAGGGGGATGTGCTCTTAAGGGAGGGGAAGGAGAGGCTTCCTGTAAGAAGAGGTCCCTTGTTTTATTGTTTAGTTGTGGTTGGGAATAAAGACAGTAATAAGACCACATGCCTTCGCATATATTTTTTTAATCTGGTGCCAATTCTGTGAAAAAGGTGTGTTGTGTTTGGTGTGAACACACCATGAGAACTGTATACAGAACTTATTCAAGAGTTTGAGCTTTTATAAGAAACACATTTTGATTCTCTATGTAAATGAAACATAATGTGTTTGTCCTGAGAATACAATTCACAGTGTGTTGGATCTGGTGGAGAAGAGGAGCATCTCTGTGCCTCCTCTGTTTTCTGCTCAGGCCTTTTTCACTGACATGCTCCCTCTCCTCTCTCTGTCTCTAATTCAAACTGAGCTCATCAGCTGACAGCTTGACAATATGAACTAACCTGCTGCTGTGAAAGATAATGATCATTTCTAAATGCAGAAACAAACCAGCTCAACTGGTTTGTGAGAGATTTAAAGTGATTGTTATTTTCCCTGTAAACAAATTGACTAAAAAGGTTAACGGCTAAGAAGAAGAAAGAAAAAATTCAGCCTCTGGATTAACATTGAGAACAAAAGCATCATGTGAGGACATGGATATTTATCTGTGGTCGTACATGAGGCCTAAAATTCTCATTAAAGATGAATCTATCACATTGATCGATCCTGCGTCTTCCCTCACATCCTTCACTAAGTCTCTTTAAATGTGGTCACTGAAATTTTCCCCGGATTTCTTGTTGTTCTGTGATTCTGTGTTTGTGACGTCTTGCATCAGAATCAGTTTTCATTGTTCAAACAAATGCAGCAAAGTGTTTTGCGCAGTGGGTGTTTCAACTTACACCAAGTGAAAAACTGTTATCATCAAGATATTGACTGAGTGTACATTCAACAGTGAGCTCAGGAGGAGGCTCCACTAACAATCTGTGTTTACTATCAGGTTCGTCTAAATGATTTTTTACTCCCACTTTTCGGGTCAGAGAGAAGGAGGGAGAGAGAGACAGCGAGAGAGAGGGAGAGAGAGAGATGGCTCATGTGATGGGTTATTCTGAGACACAGAGCAGAAATAACTGTCAGACATTATCTTAGGACTTTCCTTCTGGATGCACATGTTGACACCCAGTGATATTTGGAGGGATGGTCAAACAGCTTATGGGGGCTGTTATATTGAGACCTCCATTTTTTGTCTTCACTTTTTACATTATAGCTTCTCACGGGCCATTGAAAATTTGTGATAACCAACAGTGGACTGTTCACAGCAGTTTTACTGCTATGAAACATCCATGATGACTTCAAAATAACGTTACTCTTCCTCTGGCTTTTTTCTCTAGCACCACCATGAAATTGATGTGTGCGGATATGAGTGAAATATTTTGTCAGGTATCAGATTCAATATATGACAATATTTTCTAAGGTATTTTGAAGTCCCTTATCTGTAAAAGTTTAACCACAACCCTCTCCTTCACCTAATTCTAACCTGAAACTCCGTGACAAGACATTAACCTAAAGAATCCCTGTGGATTTAAGTGAAGATATCCCTGACCTCAAGGTCCTCACAGTTCTATGATTCAAGGCTGGTCCTCTCAAAGATAGAAATAGAAACACACACACAGAAACGCCTGCACTTAGAGAAAATGAGCTAAGAGTTGTCACTGATTCAAATCGAAGCATGTGCTGTCTCAGTGGAGCAGAAACAGTGTGTTCAGCTGGCCAGGACACTGATGCTGATGGATTCACAGACGTCTTGGTCACCAAACCAACGATAAATTGTTGGTTTGGTGTGAAAGTGTTTGTGTGTCAGAGTGAGTTTTTCCTGACAATGTCTCCGTTCATTTATCTTCGCGCATTGCCTTTCAGACACAGAAAGAAAAATAGCTTGTTTTTATTCATGTCATCAATTTGAGAACAGTGACCTGACATGATGTATAGTGTTGGAACCCTGCGCAAGCAATGTGTCAGAGTGATTTGAGTCTTTGAACGCAGTAAAGTCCAAAATAGATTTATAAATGACAGTCAGGAGATTGGACTGATAAGGAGGCAAGATAATGTTAATTCTTATTAATCATGGCATTTAACTGGGTAACCAACTGAATAAGACACTTATTAGCACCCGAGGGCATTTACTGCATGCTGAGGCTAGCTAGATTAGCTTCTGATTTGGCCGGCCACAGTCTTCTGTTGTATTTTATTGGTACATTGGAACCAAATGAGAATTGTTACACACTAAAAACCCTAACCCTCAACAAAGAAAATCAATGCAACAGTTTGCGGTGATCTTTTTGAGTCATAGCAACTTATTAAGAAATTGCCTTCAGTCAACAACCAACATTGAGTTAGGTCAATTAGCTTTTTTAATTTCTACTTACTTAAGAATTGTTACAATGAACACAAATGCTTAAGTTGAATACTGCTTCAAATTAAGTTATTCCAACTACTTTTTCCACATTATTCAAAGAAATAATATTTTTTTCTTAATTTTAGATAATTAATAATCACTGTACGCCCACTCGTGGTTCGGAGTATATTGCACAGCAATGCACAGCACGGTGTCTCACGCAAGTATAAACAAGGTATCAGCTACCAGCACAGCCTGATCATTCGTCACTCAAACTGATCAAGGATATAACCTTTTCTCACAAGTCTTTTAATGAACTGCACAGTGTTTGGCTGCTGAAGAGTCCACAGATTTGACACGTTAATCTTCATTTTACATTTGATTTTGCAACACTTTCTGTTTTGGAAACTTGTTCAGAACTGATCCCTCCAAATAACTCTGAGTGACAAACCATTTAATAACCTCCAGCAAATCAAACTGATCCACAACACATGCGCCTCCATCTGTTGAGCAAAGTGTGGGTGCTGTGGTTAGCGGTTGGTTGAAAACAGATGGAGGAGCACGTTATGACGAATGAATAGCGTGGTGGTGGTGGAACAGTTTAAAACACAAATCTTGTGAGCGGAGAAACCTCCAGAAGCTGAATTTCATTACTCAGCCAAGATGCTTCCTACCTCACTATCCAATCTTGTGTGTGATATTTCCATTGGCTCCAGTATTTCAGCCTGAATGTTTTAGCAAAAAATATGACTGTCTAGCAGTGACTGCAGCTGTTTCCACAAAGCCTCACCTGTCAGCTGCAAAACAAGATCAACGCCGCTGGATTCTTGTGAGGATCCTGAGGAAGCTACAAACAACATTTTTTTTTACGATTTACAACTTCCAACAAAGAATCAGTGACACTGAGACCCTGTGTTAAGAAAGCGTGTGTATGACCCTGTGTCAGCGGCAGCTCTCTGGATACAGTCTCTCATCGTCATAGAAACAAAGATCAAACCCACTATATGCTGCTGTAGAATGTATAGAGAATCTGTCTCACTTAGTTTTTCTCTTCTGAAAAAGCTCATCCACCTCACTTAACTGAAAGAAGACAGAAAAGTTTTGTTTTTTTTCAAACTGAATACTATTTCACTCTTTTTTATATGTGCTTCTTTTGCTGTATCAACAGAAGGAAAAATGTCCTCCTGTCCTGCACTTCAAGAATCAAATCAGATGATGGCATCAGAGGCTGGAAACTTGCAGTTAAAATGTCCATGTGACTGACAGAGCAGACGGGAGGAGCTCTACAGCAGCTCTGTTGTGTCTGTAACAGACACACTCACCAGTGCAAGTGGTTTTCTAGAAGTGATGAAGTCTCCCTGCATCATTTGACCTGTCATCACATCACCTTTCTCTACTGTGTCTGCCGGTTAATACATATATATCACCTTGATACACATGGGCATAGTTTTTCCTATGTTTATTCAAGAGCATGCTGTCAGTTTGAGATCAGGGTTTATTGCTCTCACGTTTACATTTTGGAACACTTTCACTCAAAACCCTCTGAAACTTCTGTTTCCCCAAGTCAACAAATCCTTTTTTTCCTTGGCACAGAAATATAATTTGTCAAAAAATTGATTCAGACTCACAGAACAATTGGTAGCCAGCGCTTCTAAGAAACAGCATGAGAACAAAAACAAAATAATTTTTATTCACAGTGTCCATGAAATCAGAATACTAATTTTCCTCAAATTTTTTTCTCGACAATAGGGTTTGACAGACACAAAAAAAAGGTTATAATGATCTATTCAAGGTGAGAAATGACTGAGGAGTAAATGTCACTCTGGTTTGACCTGATGGAGGAAAATAGTGTTCTACATGCTGACCTTAAATATTTCATCCCCTGAAAATAAGAAATAAACACAAACTTTACAGCAACTTTAATAAGATGTGATAATGAACAAAAGCAGTTGTTTTATTATAAGAGTAAAAAATCCAGGGATGGAGCAGACTATTTCCCGAACATGTTCAAATTATTTCTCATCACATTAAAATGTTGGCAGCCTGTCCCGGGCTTATCTCACTGTGTCGCTGTGAGAGTGGGGAATTAAATTATTGAATTATATGTAAAAGCACAAATATTTTACACATCTTGATTGATGACAAAGTCAAATCAGTCATAAATCAGATATCATTTAAATCATGTTTACCGATCAAAATTAGTCACAAAGGCAAATTAAACAGACTGACACAGGAATAAGTTAAAGTCTACATTCCTTTTTAGTTTTTAGTCATTTTCTCTTGAAATGCTCCACTAAGATAAACTCTGTCCAATGTGACTCCAACCTACAACACAGCCAAGTCTCAAAATCAGCAGTGGAGGAGGAGGATCAGTGGTTAGTACCGATGACTAAAAAAAAAAGACGTCCTACTGGACCAGAGCAAGCACTGTTTTTTACAGCTTTACCTGTAGTACAATAGAGACACTGGAGGGAGAGAGACGACGGAGTCAAACCCATCATACATATGTGGAACCACTATCACAGCTTAAAGACTGTACATCTTCTTCCTGGACCCTGAGCCTCTTCTCCCATTGGAGACACTGACTCCTGTCACCCAAACAACTAGAGGTTGACGCTTATGGCCTGGAAGAGACAGCTGACAACACATCTGTAACAAATCTGTCTCCTTACAGCTCCTCTCATCTCCATCATGTCTTCTCACTCTGTCTCTTTCTGCCTGTGTTAGAGAACACCTTCCGACGGTGTGACTCAGTTTGTGATATAGTGCAAATCCTAGTGTCACTACGTTAAAGGGACTCTTACCTTTGTTGCATTTGAGAATTACAGCACATTCAAATCATCCCGCCTTCCTCCAATGCCCCACCCCCTCGTTCCCATCCGCGGTGTTTTTTTGAAGAAACTTTATTTACAAGCAGACTTACAAGCTACTGCCTCCGCGCACGCACGTGAGTTTTTGTTTACCAAAGCAATGGATTCGGATTCAGAAGCACCGGTAAGTTATATACATTTACATTCACATATGATGACGGGCCCGAATGCGCCACAAGAAGCAGACGGAAAACCTGCATGTCCATGCAGCAAACAGACAGGTCTGTCGGCCAATAAGGTCCTTCGGTCCGAAGAAGTTTATTGGTTGAAGTTTTCACTAAATATTATGAGAGTGAAATAATTGTTTGTTTTTACTCCTGGTGGGTCTGTCTTGCATTTTAGAGTGTCATTACCTTATTAATACCAATTTAACCTTATCCAAAAAAAGTGTAAAAATGCAACAAAGGTAAGAGTCCCTTTAATGACGTGATATATTTCAGTACTGAAACAAATGCTTGTCTCCACAAGTAAAACCCTTTGAGCGCTTTTGTTCCTCTTCATGGTTGAAAAGACTTTATGAGGCTGAATCAATGAGGGAACTTCACGTTCAAATTACAAACTGTTATTCTCCATGATGAACTATTGTATTTGTGCAGCTTGAACAAACTCCTCTCTGTCAGCTGTTGTGGTTCAGTGTGTTGAGCGAGGTGAATCTGCAGCTTAAACTGCTGAAACTATGTCTGCACAAGGGCATACACATGGGTATTCACTTTTTTGTCTCTCTTATAAACCTGTTATTTTCTATAATCTCAAAGGTACAATCTCTTTAAAATTCATAAATGTTTACTTACATGTCACTTTAAGCATTGATTTGATGATTATATTACGTTTTTTCAAAGAAACCAATGTAAAACCTGTCTGAATAACACTCTACAATGTGCTGCATCATGAGGTCAGGTAATATTACAAAGCGACGCAGAGACATGGGCTTTACCAAAGTAAAGGACTAACACAAAGCTCATGGCAACAAAACAAAAAAGTTCAAATGTAACTTTAGTATGTTGCTCTTAGACGTGAATCTATATATTTTCTTCAGCTGCTCGTTAAGTGAGCTTTGGTCGCAGAAAGATAAAAGAATGTACTGTTGAAATCTGTAGACATAACTTATTTATTAATCTGCATAGGTCACTGAAACTGACCCTGAAACTATGTGTCCACATAGGAATAAACATGGGCATGAACTTTTTATAGCTCGCTTATCTAAGAATTTTTGTTGCTGTATATAACTTTTATTCAAAGTTGAAATATGTGAGTCACAGCCATCGCAGCCATCCTAACATATGAGCTTTACAACACATGTCTCCCTCAGCAGCTCTTCTGCCTCTGGCAAAAACAGACAAAATAACAACCCTTACAATGTCTAGAGTTACACTATTTAAAGTCAAGTGTTCACAGATTATGAGAAAAAGAGAGCAGCTGGGGATTATGAGCTAAATTTAACATTAGAACCAAATTGACTGTGGTCGTGTGGTAACTGGTTTGTTTATGTTCAATCTGTATAATCACATTAATCACGCTGGGCTGAAACGCCACACAGATTTATAATCAGCGGCGTCCCTACGTTCAACAGTGGAGTGGATGTGTGTGCATTTGAAGTGGATCTCACTGCTTTACTCCTACAGCCTCTTACAGCCCACCCAAACAATTACCAGCGATCTGCTGATTATCAGCTATTCACACATGTTCCCTCCGTGTTTGTTCCCGAAAAGAAATTCAGCAGAAAATGAGTCAGAGCCACTGAATCACGATTAATCTCCTGAAAGGCTTGAAGAGGAAAAGCCATAATTTCTGAGGTCCTAGTTAAGGTTAAGGACTTAGGTTGTGTGTGTGTACTCTTTGGTCAATTGTCTCCTACTCTCTCTCTCACACTAACTCATTCACACAATAATGTTCAGACTGACCATCACCACCATTGATGAACCCCCCCATGTACGTGAAACATCCAGAAAGCAGCCATCCTTTGGACATCATCATCATCATCATCATCATCATCATCATCATCATCATCATCATCATCATCATCACTAACATCTGACATCAGACCATATTGAAAGAGAAGCAGTTCCAGTCATCACATTAAATGGGTTAGAAGGTAAGTATGATCCTTGAAGGAGGTTTTAATTATTTAAATGGCTCTTGATTTTAAGAAAGGTTCCCCTCTAATGACGGGTATGTATATAGGTAACAACTTTATTGTGTGTTGTCTGTAGGAGCAGAGTCCAAAGGCTGAGGTCAGAGTCGCAGTTAAGAGATGAATAAGCATAGGCGACGGCGTCCATCTTTAAATTAAAGGGCATCCTCTTACCTCGACACTATCCAAGTCTCTGAATACATGGAAACTGGCAGAATGATACTAGGTAAATGGCCCTGTCTGTAAGTGTTGGACTGACTGCTACAATGATTTCATCCAATGTACTGTATTATCTTTCGATGCTGTCTACATCGTATTACTCACTGGTCGTTCTATTTTTAGAAAAGAAGTTGGAGGAGGACATGTGCTGGTTATTGTACAGTTCAGGCTATTCTTTATAGGGTAGTTGACAAATAAGGGTGAAACAGTATTTTTTTAATAAAGTTCTAATGAAGATTACAGTTGCATGAAATCAAATGTTCAAAATGCTGAATTTTTTTAAACTGCTAGTGTTCCGTGGATTTTTTTGTATAATTTCATTGTGGTGTGACGGGCCGTCACACCACAGGACATTTTCATACTTGTGGCCATTTTGAGTCATTGCTATACAAGACTGACCTATGCTACACAGCAAAATTTTACGACTTAAACAAGGTAAGAACCGAATATATTTACTTCTACATGATGGTAATCGCTGTATGAAGTCGTGATAACATACTATGGGGTGTGAAGCGACTGAATTGTGGGTTAGGGTTAGGGTTCAACTAAAGTACTTAAATGTTTAAGTGTTTAATTTGTCAAGCTGTGCATGTTCCCTGCCAGTCCTTGATCTATCATCTAAGACTTCATCACAGTTTTTATCCTAGCACCAGGTTTAAGTTAGTTTGTGCACAAGATCGTTGTAGGCGTCAGTTTTCAACATATTCAGGTTTCAAAAAACATTTAATTAGTTCTCATGAGAACGATTCTTGTCAAAGTGGAGATGCAGCAAGGCCAGTCATTTCAAACTAATTTCCACATGCTCCAAGATACCTCAGAAGTTGCTAGAACAAGTGTCATGCAGAACCCAGAGTCTGTGTGTTTGGATGGATCAGGTCAAAGAAACCAAGAAAATACAGAAAATATTTGTGCTTCAATTATTGCTAAACTACAAGGAAGTGGCATAGCAAATAGTGTTGTTTCATCAGTTGTTGGTGATTTGGAAGAACTTGCTAGTGGACTGCACTCTCAGGTTAAGCATCAAGCACTGTCTGCTGTGCTTAAAGATAATCCTGTAAGAGCTACATTGAAAAAAGATCTGCAGACTTTTGAAAACATTTATCAACTTCAGTACTGAAAGTAAAAGACTGAATTATTTCAACAAAAAATGGGGTGTTGTGGAGCCAGTCGAAAGAGTTCTAGGAATTCGATTTGATACAAGGCGAAATAAACGAACAGGTACTTATGATCAAGTCCCAGTGAACGATACATTTGTTTACATACCAATTTTGGAAACAATAAAATTCATGTGCCGAAATGCGGCCATTGTAAACTGCTTGGGGAAACTTGTATATCAAGACCTGACAGATACGAAGACTTTTGTAATGGAAGTTATTCTAAGACACATCCATTGTTCTCATATTTCTTTACAAATCCAGTTGTTTTATGACGACTTTGAGACTGCTAACCCACTAGGTTCAAAACGTGGTGTTCACAAAATAGGAGCTCTGTATTTTATCCTCAGAAATCTGCCACCAAAGTTTAACTCTGCATTGATGAATATTCATTTGGTAGCATTGTTTCACACTGAAGATTTGAAAAAATATGGCTTTAATCCTATTCTAGAGCCACTGATTAATGACATCAAAACACTTGAGAGTTGTGGCCTTGATTTGCCATTTTCTGCTGAAAAAGTCCATGGCACTATATGTCAGATAACTGGGGACAACTTAGGGATGCACGCAATTCTGGGATTTACAGAATCTTTCAGTGGACGTTATTTTTGTCGTTTATGTTTGATAGAAAAACAGAATGCCCAGAATGTTTACAATGAGGATGAACCTAGATAATCATGCGTGGAAAGGAACTTTTTGAAATGCACTGCAATGAGTTGCAGTCAGACCCACAGAAGTTATCTGTGTTTGGTTTAAAAAAGAACTCGATTCGTAACAGCCTACAGTTCTTTCATGTTTGTCATAATTTTTCTTTGGACATTATGCATGACATTCTTGAAGGTGTGGCTCAGTATGAGCTGAAGCTGTAGAAACCTGATCCCGAAACATCACTTTATGATACACTATCCATCTTGTATTTTCGGAAAATTGGACCACTAATACATATGTGGAGCATGAGATTTGAGGCGAAACACAGGATTTTTAAAAATACTCTTAAAAACTTCAAAAACATCACAAAATCCCTGGCAAAAAAACATCAAATGTCTATTGCATGTCATTGGGAGTATGGACCAATGAAATCTATTTATGTGGACAATGAGGACTATGGGGATGTGTTGGCTCGAGCTTTGCATGGAGAGTCTGTATCACAAGATATCCATGCAACTAACTGGGTTACAATCAGTGGGACAGAGTACAGGGCAGGACTAATCATTTGCAGTGAGATTGAACATGAAATGCCTGTGTTTTGCAGAATTGAAAAAATAATTGTTGTTGACAGTGTTATCTCCTTCCTTGTAAACAAGCTTGTGGTTGACCATTTCAATGAACATTTTCATGCTTACAAAGTATTTGAAAGTAATGACAAAGATATTGTTAAAGCAGATAGTCTTGTGATTTATAAGCCCTTCGACTTACAAAGTGCTTATGGTGGAGATGAGAGCCAATATATTGTGCCATTATTTTCTCTGTAAATGTTAAAGTTGTGCCTGATCTTATTGTGCTAATCACTATGGTGCGGGGAAGTTATTTATTTTTGAATAAAAAAAAAAAAAAAGATAATGTTTGATTTTATTACTTGATCACTGTTGCTGGTCATCACATTTGAACATATGATGCAACTGTAAAGAGTGTGTTGTGTATGTTAACTTTCTGTAGCCTTGCCGGTGACTACAAGAATTTTCAGGTTTGGTGACTTGTATGTTAGGCTAGTAAATGTAGAATGCACTTTTATTGTATTGTAAAAAAAAACAATGAATGTTAATTAACACATTAGTAAAATGAAATAACACGATTTTAGTGTTAAAAATACACTTTAATGTGTCATAAAATAACACTTTGTATGTTAAAAATTAACACTCACAGTGAAAGGGAATAACACAATTTAGAGTTAAAGGTGCACTTATGTGGTGTCATAAAATAACACCAAGGGTGTCAAATATTTATCACTATTAAAGAGTTAAAATATTAACACTTTTCAAAGTGTAATTTTAACTCAGAATCCGTGAGGATTATATAAACTCAGAAAAAGTGTTAAATTTAACACTCTGTGAGTTGAATTAACACTCCCGAGTGTATTGTGCTAACTGAATAATAACACCGTTTTTTTTACAATTTTTTTTTTACAAATTTTTAACTACAGCCATCACACTACAGGACTCTCAAAAAATGCGGATTCATTGTCTGACAGAAAGAGTGAAATTTATGAAATTAATCAGAGGTTAACAGTCACCTTTCAACATACACAGTACATTCCAACATCTGGGGGGCTTCCTGGTAGTAGGATGAACTAAGGCTATAGTTGTCCATGTAACTGCCGTTTCAAAAATCAGATTTTCCATGTCACGCCACAGGACAGCATTTGTGTTACGAAAGTTATTTTGCTATAAAAACTAATATACTAGTTTTGTGCATATTAAAACCTAATATTAATAAAGTCATTAAATACAATATAATGCCAAGGCAGTTATTACCTGCTCCAGATATTTCTGGCTTATTTTGTTAATATGTAAGTTTAATGCTTCACCTATGTTACGGTCACACCGCAGGACATTTTGCGTATTCACCTTAAAATATAATCCAAACATAACAGATATTTCATATAAAATTTTAAGTTTAAAACAAAGTACCATAATATGCATCACATCCATGTGTTGTTTAAGTGGTTAAATGTGATCCACCCACTAAACAAAACACTGTCAGCACAGTTCCCATTCTGTCTGTTCTTCTTAATCAGAAAACAGAGAATTGGAGAAACCTCAAGCATTAAAAGCTGAAATACATGACACTACGGTATACAGTAAATGTAAATTATGTGAGACACAAACCTGCACATTCAGGAGGCTAGAGGGATTCAGTCAACTGGAGGGGAGCTCTTCATATCCTATATAAAGTACTGCTAGATATAAAGAATCACTCATTAATCTCACTGCTCTTCCTGGCATTATTCCCATTATTCCAATGAGCGCATGGTAGCGAGCAGCGGGGCCCTGCTCTAACAGACGAGACACTTTATCAGCAAGCAGGAGAATCTGAAATATCTGTAATATTAATTGAGACAATGTCAAGGCGGGTGGGTTGTGAACTCGACCACATTAGGTGAAAAGTATAAATTTACTCAAACTATAGCTCATCCCAATACTATAGTCCAGCAGATTTAACTACTTAGATGTAAGGATATTAAACAGCAGAGCCAGAATTTTACATTCATTATAAATGTCAACACTCATTATAACAGGACTGGG
The DNA here is from genome assembly GCF_963576545.1 of Limanda limanda. Taxonomy (NCBI): domain Eukaryota; kingdom Metazoa; phylum Chordata; class Actinopteri; order Pleuronectiformes; family Pleuronectidae; genus Limanda; species Limanda limanda. Next base: position 4,726,820 of record NC_083641.1, read on the forward strand.
TGAGACTCTGACAGAGCCTTTTGGACAAAATGTACAATTCTGAATTGAGATGAAGCAGAGCAGCTACATAACCATTAGATTAATCCTTTAACACCCTTGGTATATCATCCTGCAAAGCATATTTCCACTTTACCACAGAATTAATGTATGTTTTAATGAATTAAAAAGTATAATTTCTACTAATAATCTATACAATTTACATATCCTTTAGAATTCTGCTGAAAAACTGCTTTTACTTCAAAATGCTGCATGTTATTTAATCTGCTAGTGATTTATCATTTTGATGAGTAAATTTGATCATTCACGCCAAGTAATAATAACTACCCTTCAGTATTGACTGCACGACCCGACACGATGGAATAAAGTTTACTTGGGTAACAGGAGTGAAATTTGAAACCAGTAACTTCAGAGGACAGTTTGCTCTCCTTTCACCAAACAGGTCACTGACCAGAGCAGCAGCTCCTGACCCAGGAGGACAGACAGCATCTGACCCAGGAGGACAGACAGCTCCTGACCCAGGAGGACAGATAACACCTGACCCAGGAGGACAGACAGCACCTGACCCAGGAGGACAGACAGCACCTGACCCAGGAGGACAGACAGCTCCTGACCCAGGAGGACAGACAGCACCTGACCCAGGAGGACAGATAGCACCTGACCCAGGAGGACAGACAGCTCCTGACCCAGGAGGACAGATAGCACCTGACCCAGGAGGACAGACAGCTCCTGACCCAGGAGGACAGACAGCACCTGACCCAGGAGGACAGACAGCACCTGACCCAGGAGGACAGATAGCACCTGACCCAGGAGGACAGACAGCTCCTGACCCAGGAGGAAAGACTTCTCCTGGATGATTTTATACCTCATTTGATGAGACAGTTCGTGGATGTGAAGCCACTGGGATAGGTTTTATGCTTAATTTACTTTGTACATTCATGTTAGCTCATCACAAAGTCGTTCTGTGAGTAGGCCACAGACTACTTTGCTAGCATTAGCTTAGGTTGCTAGCTAGCTATTATAATGCTGACAAATGTGCTGCTTTTCTAGACACACACCAGCTAATTTGTGTGGACATGTTTTCAGTTGCTGAAGAAGGGGTCCCAACGGTGTAAGCTATATATCTTCTGTTTGTCAAAATGTATTGTTTTGTGTTCCATCAAATTGCATTACATTTATTTTAATAAGTTTGAACATATTGTATCTTTCCGTGAGTAAACCTTTTTTTTCCTCTTTGGATCAGACCCTGCTTAGATGTCTGACCCAGGATCATAACACAGAGACCAGACTGATATACAACAATTTCAAAGAGCAGCAGGTACAATGTGAACACAGCAGGTGAGAAGTGGAATGAGAAAAAGAAAGAGAAAAGAGAGAGGGCTGAGAGATACAAGCTCGCTCATGTACTTTGACTGTCTTTAACTGAGCAGAGGAAAAACATCTAGAGGTTTATCAGAGCTGCCTGATATTTAGACCCCATGCTCATTTAGCTTCCAGCTGTGTTTTACACTTTTCATTGGTTCATGTTGATATTTACTGAAAGTGATTCACTGTGGTTAGTCACAGACACACACCTGACATCCAGCAGCGATGATGCTCCTCCATCATGCTGATTTATAAAACACTTCACCAGGAAAACGCTGCCACATATTTCACTTTCTCCCTACGCATCTTATCCAAATTATTTAATACTGATGATTTGTCATGTGAGAGAAGTGGATCACCTCACTGTCATATTACAAGTTCTGTAACTGAAACCATTTAAAAGAGGAAAAGGGGATTATAACATTAGAGATGGTTTCTATGCAGGTTTTTTGTAAGAAGATACATTGCGGACAGTGAGCTCTGTTTACTTTGTCTTATGGAAAACAGACCCTCACTCCTTCCCTGTCTTAAACACAAGCATAGACTGATGTTTTCATGAAAGGGACTGAAAGTGGTAAAATATGTATCATACCGTTTTGCACAACTCACTCTGTGACAGCTACTGTCCCAGCTACAGATAAGTTAACACCCTTACAACCTTGTCTTCACATGGTGACACAAAGGCCCATCTGGAGGTGATCATATACATGTTGCAGAGTACAAGAGCCTGTATGCTGCTCACTGACATTTAAGCTCCTTGACTTTCCCAATTTAACACTTTAGGGAGGGGATCTACCGCATATGGATCATTTGCAGTAAAGTAAGACAATTGTTCTCTGAAGCTAATGACTCTTGGAGCTTCCTTGTCTATTTTTAGAAAATCTATCCCAGTGGTTGCCATCACACAACATCCCAGCTGATTCTATGTGTCTCTGCAGAGTTTGTGATTGATGACTGTTTTGCACCTTGTATACACCATGCTCCACCAAACTGCAGCTAAAAACATCAACTGTCAAAATATTCCCAGAGATGTTGGTCTGTTTCAGTCCGTCTTGTTCAGACCCAGTTTAAATTAATACATGTGTTATTACCATTGTTCTCAGTCCACAAGGAGAAAGGGCCTTTGATTACTAACTGTAAGTAACTGTAAAGAATTCAGTCTTTATGAAATGAAGTCTTTTTCCTCAAAAACACGGGAGTCACTACTTAACAGGACTGAGACCATTTGCGTCATCTCACTGCTTTTCCATTACACTGCTGCTATCACCAGAGAGGCATCAGCAGTGTCTATTCCTAAACGAGGGAGGGAAGGAGCAAAAATGATCAAGACAAAAAACAAGAGTAGCTGATTTATACTCAGTCGCCTGGAAGAACACAAGAAGAAAAGCAGCAGGTTCAGCTATTTAAAGTAACTAGTGCATCGCCTGTTCTAAACCTGCCTGTCTGTAATGGTCTGTTCTCTTGTCCTGTGCTAAACCTCTGGAGCTACTTCAGAATTACTCCTTGTCATCAGTGAGTCCTCCTCAAACAATGTACTGTCACTTTTTACTGTTTGTACGCTGGATCTTGTGTGCAGAGATTGTAAGTCTATGGTGCAGAGTGATGTAAGAACACTGTCTTCATCCTAGCTGGCATATCTGCAGTGAAGATTATATGTTTTTCATAAAGTGAATCTTATTTTGTTTCGTTCCTGTTCACATGTGTGGTTTACATATAACTTTGACAGATTTACTTAACTGCATGTCAGTAATTTCAGATGTCTTTTCAACAACTGACACAATCTTCAGACTCAAGTTCACAACTTTTCAAATTAAAAGTCCCCCCCCCCCCGATACACCCCTGAATCTCTGTGTCAATATGATGAAATAAAAAAACAATTTATTTAACGTTATGATCTGGTGGTGATTTTGACCCAGTTTCTGACTGCTGTTGTAATTTATCCCAGGATGCAGGAGAAGACCTTCAACTCAGTTGTGTGTCAAAATGTACAAAACTCGACAATCTACTTACTCAGGCAATTCAAAATAGATAGGCAAAGTCTGTAGATGTACAGATGTACAGTTTGTGATGGACATAGAAACGTTTGTGTAATCATTGGTTGAGCTATGTGTTACTATGTAATTAACTACCTGCCTGGAACTGCATTATTTAAGATGGGTAGACTGCACGCATGGATAAAAGTGTCAAATACAATAACCTGTCTCATAGACAGTAATTAGAAATATAGAAAACGTCCAGGAAGGTAATACGAATTTGGTTGAATTAAACTCTGCTGTATACTGAACAGTGTTGCACTTACAATCACAACATATGTGAGGCACATTCTTTGGGCAATGAGATTACATGCAAAATATAATGGATGTATATTTTTCATTAGGTAATTAACAAAAGAGCGAGTCAGACACACAAGCAAAAAAGTGTAAAAAATAGAAACCCAAAAACAAGAAAATAACAAGGTCCAAACACACAATTGGTCCAAAAAAAACATCCACAAAGAAATATTCCAAAGCCCAAAACAAAACACAGGCTCCAGACAGAGAATCGTGACATTCAGCTGCTCATGTTTGTTCTGAATTAAAAAATAGAGAAATAGAGAAGAGCAGTGAGAGACACACACAGAGGAGTCAGTCCTACAGCTCAGGTGCTGCTCTACTACAAGACTGACACATGACCTTTTAATTTACCCTCCCCTGGACGATCATTAAAGTTTCAAGTCAAGAGATGAAGGATAAAAAATGTTTTTAGTACATTTAACTGTGAACTGTCTCACTGTTCAACATACAGCCATTCTCTTATCATTATTCCACTATATATTTATTTTATGCATGTGTGTGAGACTGTGAGAGAGGGAGAGAGATCAAGGCAATCTTTGATGAGTCTGTCTCCATGCCACAGAGTAAAACATGTCTGAGCAAAGCAAGATTAAAAAGCTCCTGGTTTTCTGGGGCTGAAAACCAACACATACGTACAAAGAGAAAAAAAAAACCTGACTCTAGCTTCTGTTCAAACAGACAACTAGTCCAGAGAAGATCTGACATTTGACACAAAACATTTTCTCAGTTATTAAATGTTTCTGTCCATGATCTCTACAGAATCACTGACACGCATCCTGTCTGATATGAGTGTGGATCTGTCAGGATAGAGTCACTGAGGCCTCAACAAAAAGGACAGAGGGGGAACTCTGACCTCTGACCTTCTCTCTGTTGTTCTTGTGTTGTTTGATGAACATCTTCACAGACAGAATCTCACAGACGTCTCTCTCTCTCGCTCTGCAGCAGCATCAGCAGGCAGAAAAGCAGAGAGCTCAGCTGCTCTCCAGAGGATTCTCCTTTAGAGTCTCTGCAGACTTTTCAGCTTGTTTGTTGCCCGTCTCCTCATTGTGTCGGCCACATTTCAAATACAAACATACACTCTGTTTGTCACTGCCATCTCTGTAAACCTGAGCCTCCATCTAGGCAGCGACAGCAAAAGTGGTGTTAAAGAGAGATGGAGGCACTGAGACAAATAACTGGAACAACCACACCCACCACTGTCAAGCTGTGTGAGAAACATCGATGATGTTTCCTCTGGTCACAGTTATTCATAGAGTGCATGTGCTGTTATTAATGTGGTGGATAGAGGGTGCATGTGCATTTAAGCCGACTATCTTGTCTCAGGCAGAAAAAAAAATCACCATTCTATTGTAAAAAATATCTGAGTTTACCTCCAGCAAGTGAAATGTGAAGTATGAACTCGATCAAAGTGCAAATAGTCCATCAGCACAGTCACAAGCTGTGTCTCAATTCAGGCGCCGCGTCTTTCAGAGGATACATTTCAAGAACCTCGAAGGCTCCGACATTTGCGACCGACAAATACGTCCTTCATATCGTGAAATGAAGGCTCCAACAGGTTGATCCTTCCTGGCCCAGCCTATCCTAGGATGGATTGTGCTTCAGTGATGAATGGAAGAGGTAACGCGAGAGACGGGAGGATCACGCTCAACTCAACTAAAGAGCTAACAGACATGCTAACGATGTTAAAATAAGGGGCAGTAAAACTTTCTTATGTTGATGTTCAGCTCTGTTGATGACGACGGTAATAGGGTGGGACCAACTAGTGAAGACAACCGTAATCACCATGGTAACAAGACACTGGTGGTGACTTTATCATTAACCCTGTCTTTGTTTTCTTGATGATTGACTGGAAACTTAACGTAACCTGTTTCCATATCAACTCAACAGATTTTTGATAAATAGTGCAAATACCACAATTATATAATACTCAAATATTACTAGAGAATAAGTATGTTTTTAAAGAAATGTTCAATCTGTAGGCAATGGTTAAATTATTATTTTAAATCTATGACAGATCTGAACACCCTCAATAAATCTCATCAACAAAGGGAGACGGTCGGATTTAGAACTCTGTTAATCTGCAGACGGAGACATCAGGACGGATACAATGACATGAGTAAAAGAGACGTGAAGTTTTACGGTGGTTTGAAGGACACAAGATGGAGGTCAGTTTGTGTGTGGTTGCTCTGTCTGGGGAGTCTGATGGAGAATAGACCGAGAAGACAAGTGAGGTCCAAATACCGACAGGATACGAGAGAGCAGCTCCAGCCCTCTGGCTGTGACAGAGGACAGACTGGGAGGGAGGACATCTGTCCAGCTTCAGATCAGCTTAAGGACAACATGGAGACATATAAGAGGACAGGACCAGGGACTAGACACTGAGGGGACACATAGCATCTCTCTGCCTCACAGAGAGAACAAACACTTCACATCATATGAGGATGTGTCCTTCATTTCAACTGAGCACTGCAGGGCTCTGGCCTACATACATTGCATTTACATAAAACTGCTTTGTAAAAGGACGTTAATGTGATTTCAAACTTCAGATGTTCAGTGTTGGAACAGAGATTCAAGGCTCCTGAGTCCAACATCTAATGTAATCAACAGTCACATCTGTGTCCTACCGAAATGATGTTTCTATCAAACTCAACTGAAATAGTAAATGTGTTTTTTAGGAAGAAAAATCACAAGCTCAAATTTTGATTCAAAACTCATCGAAAACTATGCATGCAGGGGGCATACAGAGACACACACACATAGTTATGACAAGAGCTAGGTGAGGACCCAAATGCAGATGAGGACACTTGAAGAAAGATTCAAAACACACTCTTAAATAGGACTTAAATGGTTCAGTACACTGAAAGGTAAAGGTATCCAAAAAAACACTGAAGAAAAAAAGGCGAGGTCAAAAAACAAAACATGAAACAGACAAGATGAAGTAGTGACAAGGGTTTAAATACGAGTTAATGAGACACAGGAGGAAAGAACAAAGGTGGGGCATGTGATCAGTGAAGAAGGGACAGCATACAAAGACAGTAGGTAATAAACTGAAATGAAACACAAGGATAAGTAACTATATAAAATAGGAAAAATAACTGGATTTGCAGGAGCCGAAGAAAACCCATAACTAAACTAACAGAGCAAAGAACAGGACACAAAAGCCAATAGAATAATATGAAGGGCGCTCTGAGTGTGGAAACCTATGCCAGTACTAATGACTTCCTCACTCACTTGTAAAAGCAATGTGTCAGGCTCATGCAAACAACTAATACTATTTTTACCATCCATGCAGACAGTCAGAACTGTTATCAAGTGGCATCTTATTCAGTTTTCTCTCTCACACAAGAACTTTTCTTTACTCTATGTGCCTGTCGCTCAGAATATGTGGGTACATGCGCCTACACAACCCCCTACTAACAGACAAATAAACAAACAGGCAAAAAAGGTAAAAATGTAAGGTACAGTAAAAGTCAACACGTAGCTCGACGTGATCATCTGTGAGCCATCGTGTACAACGGAGGAGAGAAGCAGAGATTTCACTGAGAATCATCTCACGTGGAAACAAATGACTTAGTTCATTAGTGGGGAACGACTCCGTATCGCTCTTTTTCTCAGATTCTCTCTGTGGGTTTGTCTCTTTTAAAACGTCTGCACTTTTGTCATTGATCCGGACTGATGCAGCACGTTGAGTCGGCCTTGTAACCTACTGGGCCCTGATCACAGTCACAGCAGCAGATCTGTCTCGGGCACTGACAGCAACCAGAGCTAGAAGCTGCACATGTTTACCATTTACAGTAGAAAACAGATTAGGGAAGATGTCACTTCTGTGCACGGACACATTCAAACATGCTGCAGAATAAACAGAGATGCTGACTGTCCTGATGCCGACACACACAGACAGGATGACAGAGCGGAGAGGCTTCTTTTATTGGCAGTCACTGTATATGTAAGCACGTGGGACAGGCAGAAGAGGGACTTCAGGGGCCTCAACCAAAAGGGACCTTGGGGGTCCTGCATCAAAACAAATCAACTCTCCCCCAAGATACCCAAAGAGAAAGGATAGATATTGTAGTCTTCAAGCAAAACTTTAACATTAGACATATTTGTATAGGAAGTTAGAGGCATGGGGCCTCATTAGGGGGTTTGTGACCTTGGTGTTGCAGGCTCCAAAGAGAATATCATGCTGCTTAAAATATTCACCTGACACTTTTTACTCGATGGTCACGATATAGTCATTTAGTACATCTCACATGAGTCGTGAGGGAGCCTGTGGAGTTCAGCTCCTGCTGCTCCTGCTTGTACAGTGCTGTTTGCTTGAAGTGAAGGAGACAGTGAAGCATCATGGGAAAAAGCAACATGACGGCAGTGTTCAGCTAAGGCCCGACTGGAAGTGGAAGGGACTGCACCTGAAGCCAAGTATCAGACCTCATCACGTCAGCTGCAGGACACAGGAATGCTACAGTGTTTTAAATGGATTTAGCCACTAGTTAGCTTTTCTTTGACCTCCTCTCTATTGCTGGAGGCAATTCATGGTTCTGCTCCACCACCATCACCACCTCTTGTTTTATTCTGTCTAGAGCAGGGAGAAAAAACCAGTGCTTGTTCCATTACATCACATCCATCATCCCTGTTAGTGAGCAAACTGTTCAACCTTTTTCTGCAGTTCCCTGAAATAAGTCAGTCTGAGCGCATGAAGGCAGAACAGTAGCCAGAAGGAAACCAATGTTCACACTACTATACTAAAGTCCAGCAGTTAGAGCATATGATGGAGCGTTCATTCTCTTTCCGTCAGGCTGATATCATCTAATAAAAGAAAGGAGGCAGATTAATGTAGTTTTTGTTCTGTTCAGAAAACCCCTGCACTCTGGATTTAAAAATGATTTTTTAATGGGTTAAAAAAAAAAACAATAACTCTGTTCAGTCCTGACTTATGGATATAACAAGTCATGAGTCAAACTTATTTCGATGTAGACGTCTAATGTTAAAAAAATATCTCATAACTGACATACAGTAAGAGCATATGTGTCTTCACAGGGAACTAAAGCTCCAACATTTCTGGCTCCTGAAGCTATGATTCCAACAGCTTCCTGCAGAAAGGGAAGTTAACAGGGTTCAAGTGTTCGGTTCTTTTGTATTGACCTGATCATGATAACTGCCAAGTCTGGGCTTGTTCTCCCCTTCTCACACTGTTACTGTACGGATTGCATTGCACTGCTGTAGACGTGCAGTTACTGTGAGATCTTTCTTCTTTGACGGAACCAACTGGACTAAAACTAATAACTGTTTTTATTTTCCTTTTCTTTCTTCTATCAGTTCATTGTTTTCTTCTATTTGTCTACCAGAGGAAATTGAGCAGTGCAGCTTCTCTGATCCAGCACATAGACTGATTCACTTTCAGTGAAGAGAGCTGCACTGACGATGAGACTGTGACACATCACAAACACGGTCATTGTTCTGTGAAAAGAAAAGCAGCACGGGCTTGTGTCATTGGTAAAGCTGGAGTCAGTGAATCAGTCAGTTTGTCAGTGTTTCCTCCTGAAAGGCTCAAAGAGAGAATGATGGAAGTGACGGAGAGGATTACACTGGTTTACATAAAAAAACACTGGATGATGTCAGGATTCAGAGAAATGTAGCTCTGCAGAGATGGATCTGTTTCTCTGTCCATGTCTCATACGGACAGAACAAAGATGCAGAACTGTGCAGATTTGAGTGATTTTATTTTGACATGTACAACAAGTTAAATATTCACACGTCTGCTGTCAGTCAAAAGTCACAGTGAGACTTTAGGATCAATCAGAGGATGAAAACCTGACAAAAGGTGTCTTTGCTTTCTAGAATACATTGAGGACAAAGTCAGCTTCAGGGTTGGTTTTCAATTTAAAATATGTCGAAATATTCAAAAAAAACAAACTACAATTTGAAATAGGGCTGGGTGTGTTTGAGTCCACAAAACTCTGCTGGCGTGTCAGGGGTAAACAGTGAAGCAGCTGAATCCAATAAAACCGAAGATAGTAGGGACTTGTTTTCAGAACTAAAACCAACAGAAAAAAACATAAGATGCCTCCATACGGCTCCTGTGGTGTCATCCAAGTGTCCACAAGCCCCGACATTCATATTTGATTCTAAACAAGGTCATTTACACCAAGTTTTAAAGCATTAACATCAGCTGACATCTTCCTACGAGGTGCATTCAGGGACCATCAGAAATGCTAACGTCTGCTAGCTTAGCCACTATTCACTCATTATCTACTCACCACTATGCCGATGTATCACAAATGTCACATCAGCTCTGTCCAAATTCAGGGGCCTCCTTTATAGGTGTGTGTGGTTTTCGAAGTGTTGGCCGGTCTTTGAAAACCGAACCCAAATAAGACAGACTGGTCTCCAGAGAATTCCCATGATCAGTGTCACCATCTCGTACCACCCATATTGCTGTTTTAATGCCCATTGATTTGTTCCCATTTGTACCATCAGCGGATCGGCTGAGTTCACTTGTATACTTGAGCGTTTGACATCACATTGCTTTGATAGGTCAGCTGGTCTACTCTTTTATTACAGGCAAGAAAATTTGAACATACTTCAGCAATGTCACATTTTCAGCCTTAGGCTTCATGCTGACCTGTGATAAAGGCTGTAGCTATAGTAACAGTGGTCATACCATATCAATTCTAGGGTGAGTCTGTTATTTAAAATCAGGAAAGAACAGATCTATTGGATTTGTTGCTTATATTTAATAATAATTGTTTGATATCTCTCTGTCCAAGTAAAAGCTGAAGGTAGGCTAACATGTGTCTTAATGATAAAGATGCTTATCCGGGAAAAAAAAACAGCAAAAAATATTTCTGCTACTCAAGAACGAGGAGAGTTTTCTGTGGGTGTGAAGAACTCCCTTTGCTCCAGATTCTTCCTGCGTTATCAGTCCTTTTACATGCACATAGAAAACTATATATGTCACACAGAAGGAAAGTAAAACCCTTAAAAAGCATATTATGTTAACTTTAACACTCCATCACGGCTTGCTCCAGTCTTGTATTTTACCTGTGGGACAGATAGTGGCTCTCTGCTCCCTCACTATTCTCATCCTGGCCTCTCCTGCTGTGGCAGGCTGCTCCTTGTCCTTTGTCAGAGCCAGAGGTGGTTACAACCAGTCACCTGCTTCCATGGGAATCTCTTCACCAACCAGTTGAGTAACCTCTGGCAGTGTAGCAGAGTGTGTAGCATGTAGGTGTGTAACCTTGGCAGTGGACTGTGTTGTGTTGCTCTCTCTTGGCCTCCTACCTGCTGTGTCTCTCTTAACCTCTTTGTGGGTCACATCCACTCCTGGAGCGTCTCCTGACTCTGCCAGCACGACACATGACATTAAAACAACAGAGCCTGAGGTCACACAACCTGTGGAGACTCAACCGTGAGTCAGTGGCTAGAGACCTGTTACTAATGCTTCATCAGAATTCACTGTCCAATGAAAAGAAGGGTAATGTTTCATTGCAGTGAAAAAGAAAAGTGGATATAGGACATTTACATAAAGAAATAGCTGTTAATAAACACTTCATCAGTTGTTGCTAAGACAATAACCATAGATTTTCCACCAGTTCATCAATCCACAAATGAAGACCGACAGCTCTAATCAGACAACTTGACTCATTTCCTGAGGGAATCAATGGCTACACTTCATCAACTGGCTGCAAGTTAATGGTTTTATTGGAGACCAGGTTTTATGGTCTTATAAAACCTGGTCTTATGGTCAGACCAGTGTTCTGCCCTGGATTAGCTTCAAACTGTAAAGATAAGAGTGTGTGTTCTACCCCCTGACTTTATCTCTGTTAGGATGCTCTGTTTGATGGACACCTTAACAGTGATAATGTCAAACACAAGAGAGAAATGTATTTTAAATTCACACTGATAGCTGCTAAAAGACTGAACTGAAGCCACAGCCAGAAGAGAAAACAAAGCAAAAATTCACACTGCAAACGAACCAAACAGTGTTTCAGTTCTGCATTGAGACCACCTCTTTTGGAGGAATCAGATTTTGGTCCATTGGTCCAGACCTGGTCTGAGGCACCTTTCTCATCTGTTATTTTGGTTTGGGGTAAACTGAAAAGTAAAATTTTCAACAACAAATGAGGAAGATGTGAAAGTCCCCTTATTCTTTTTTGACATCGACCTTTGCAACGTGTCTTTTTTCTGTAATGATTTTAACTCAGCCAAAAGAAACATTTCTATAGGTGCTCATCATCAGGGTTACAATGACTGACCCTGACAACTCCAAAGAGGCAGTTGTATTTCTTTACCTCTGTCCAGTCCTCCTGTCATTCCCCTGTGATCCTCAGTCCTTCTCCTTGACTCCATGTCCACTGGTTTTTATATACATATAATCAAACCACAGAAGTTTTCAAATTGTGGTGAAAGTGTGGCTGAACCATAAAGCTCTGTTAAATCAAACATTTCAAGACAGACACAGCCCATCAGGTTTGCTTATCTCCTGCTGTTAAAATTAAACATGCACATTGTCAGCATGGATACTGCATGATAAGTTGATATTTCCCGACGTCTTCTACAGCTCAAATATCAGACCTGAGATCACATCACTTCAATCCAAGTTGCCTGCTGATCTCAATTCGATGTACTTCTGTATTGTACATCAGGCAAAATGTGTGTGATATGGTTCTCTGCACAAACACTAAAAGCAACTCAAACCTGTTAGAAAGGGAATCAGTTTGCAAAGGCTTCCCATCAAATAAATATTGCATTGCTGATGGCCTGGCACAAAGTGAAGGTGGATGTGGATAATATGATGTCAGGTGATATTCAACATTCAGCCTGTCTGACCTGAAAGCTTATTGTATAGCACACAGTAATGTATTCCTTGGGCATCTTTAGCAGTTGAGATTCCATCTAAAGTATAAGGTAGTTCATTTCATGCATAGATAAATTCATGCTGGAAGAAGTTACATATTGCTGCATTATGCACCTGTTCTGCTTGGAGTTCACACAACGCCATCACAAACAAGTTAAGTGTTGTAAATGAGGCCAATGGACGTGCAGAGTGACCGATGGATTTGAACACTGACAGACCATTCAATATCAAATGAGGATTATTAAGATCTAGGAAGACGTAGAAAAAAGTACCCAATATTCACCTGAGTAACACAAAACATACCATTTCCTTTCTATGACTGTAGGTGTTTGATTGTCTCATGTGTTTCTTTGGTGAATTACCATATAAATAGCTGCTTCTGCTTATCAGCTTTCATTTTAAAAAGGCCTGTGGTCAGAAAAAGAGAAAGAGAAAGAGAAAGAGAAAGAGAAAGAAAGCTCTTATTTAAGGGTGGCATCTTTTTTTCTGTATCTGTTGTGTTGCCTCTGTCCTCATCTCTCACTTTCCTCTGGAGACTAAATGAAACTTAATAATCTGGTGAAGGACTTTCAGGAGTCACCTCAGACAAAAGGAAGATTTGGACAAATAAGGATAAGCAGGAAAAATAACAAGTGTGTCCTTGTGTCCCTGTGATAAACATTTCCTGGTCTTGTAAATGCAACCCTCTCCTCCTCTGAGCCACAGATCTGCTCTAAACTTTGTTCTCAACCACTTTGTTGGTTTCATCAACACTGCTTAATTTTCGATGGTTCTCAAATCTATGTCTATTTTTATATACAGTCTATGAGGAAAAGTAAATACTTGTGCCAAATTTGAAGAAATTCATGGATTTAATGTTTGTGAGAATGAGGCATGGGAGCTAGGATGTTCAGCTAGTTGAGCTAATGTGGTAAACTTTGCATTTACAAATGTCAGGAAAGCAGTTCTCTATTTTAGCTATAAAATAAATCATTGATAAAGTCAGTGTTTTTTGAATAATCGATATACTCTTAAAGTCTCTCTGAACCGCCATTTGTTTCCCAATTACCAGAATAAAGATACAACCATCCATGCGCCACAACAAAAAAAGTCTGAAACTCCCATGAACCCATAAAATACATCTGTGGATGTAAAATACAGAATACAATTAAATATAATAGAAACTACCGCAAATAAAATAAGATGTCCGGTGCTTAAAAATACAATAAAATACTAAATAAAAGAAAACCCAGTTGTTGTTATTGCAAATTGTGAAAAGAACTGCCTAAAATGTCAGAAATACTTTTATCGTGTACGTTTTAGTTTGGTATAAGCCTCATCCACTTACATGGAGGAGGACTTATGATCTACACTACAGCGAGTAGCAATTTAGACACTTCATTAAGTCTCATTCTTCTCTCTTTACATGGTTACAGCCACCAAACATCAGTCTACAGTGTTTTATCGGTTCTTATCAGCCTCGACCTCTACAGCGGCAGTCATACCACATCTCTCAGATTTGATGCCTCTTGTCCACCGAAACTCAAGATGTGTGTTTTATGTGGCTCAGTGCAGAATTTGACCTTCTCTCCAGGCAGAGAGGGGGAAGATTTACCAGGGACATTAAATGTCTTCACTGAGAACATCATCGTGATTTAATTTTTCAAACACCGACAACATTTGCAATATCAAACAACACGTCCGGATTGCGTGTTAACACTACAAACTGTTAGTCAATGTCAGAATATTAATGATATAATAAATGTATGAATAGATAAGCAGAGGCTGGTGCTGGTGTCAGTGAGTATAAAGTGGAGCTCAGTGCAGCTTTCCACAACCCAGTGGATGGGATGATTGTGACGAGCAGCTCGGAGCTCCCAGCAGCTCTGACACATCTTCCTCCAGCTCTCACTCAGGCTGATTTAGAGGAAGAGGCATTTCATATTCCTCTTTATCTTCTTTGCTCTCTGAATATCTCTGAAGTGCCCTGCACAACATTTGATCTACGAAAGATGATTAATAAATAGAGATTGATTAAACTGGTTTATATTTCAAAAGAGAGCGCGGATAAAAGAGGTAGAGAGGACTGAGCACTGATGTGGCTCTGGATTACTGGTGAGGGAACGGGCTCTCTGTGGAACCTCCGTAATTATATTAGTGCTCAGTCCATAGGACAGGTCTCATGTAGAAACATCACTGCACACTTTAATCATCCACTTGCACTGGATCTACTCAGGGAGGACTTTAAATAATTGAAATTACAAAAATATCTTAAAACATACAAATCACATTTCTATAATTTATTTCTTTAATGATAAAAAAGTTTATTTTAGGAGGAGAACATCAAATCTCTTAAGTCATTATCATTGTGTCTTTCTTATATATAAATATGCACCATGTCACTTTATTGAACTTTTGTTGATTGGTATATTATCAGCGTTTCTATTCCAGACTTTACCTCATTTACTTACGTCCATTCTTTCTCATCAGATTAGTGCAGCAGTAGTTGAGTTACAGCCACATGCTCACTTAGCTGTGGAGGCTCAATGGACTGAACCCAGACAACATTGATTTGTAGTCACGTTCTTGTTCAGCAGCACATTAGTGTGAGTAGAAACTGAGCTGTTAGAAAATAAAGCTCTTTCTTTAATTTAAATGAGAATTTATTCATCAGAAATTAGATAAACGTGTCCTCCAGTTGGAGAATAACGTTGCTCCATTACCATCTTCAGATAGATGCAGGATTTCTTTCCCAGATTTCCTTCACACTCTGCACCTATTGGACAGACTACATCTCTATGGATCATGTCAATAAAAGACTATGTGAGGTTTTCACGTTGACATCCTTTTATAGATTAGGATTTACTGTGAGAGGCAATTGTTATAACTCCATACAAGTGGTAGTGGACTGTGAATTTGGGTGAAGAATGTGTTCGTCCTGAAATCAGCCATATTGCTAATTCTGAACCAAAGATTAAACTCAACCACATGAAGGCAAAGTGTTGGATAAAATAAAAAAAATATGAATAATAAAACCTGGACTCCACTTAACAGTTTAAAACACATAATACTTAACATTTCTCAATGTAGGATCAGGTTTGCATTAAATGAAAAACTAAAACCTATGATACACAGCTCCATGCTAATAAATATAAATTCTTATCTACAAGCAAATATATGTCAAATCAAAATGAAACCAACAACTAATGGCATTAGCAGTCTAGATTCTCTACATAAACAGGCTTGCAAGAGATTCCAACAGAAATATTATGTAAATCAAAACCTTTTTACCTCTCATGGTATGAGTGTATATTATATAACAAGCCTGATTCATTGAAGCAGCAATGTTCTCTCACTTAATCAGTCTCAATAAACAAGGCCTTGGATTTCTTATCTTTTTAAGTTGTGGCTTAGCTGGTGTTGGCTTTACGAGGTATTTTTCAAATATCAGTCTAATTAAGGTCGGATCAGAATGTGGCTGTTATAAGAAATCTTAGTGAAAGTTTTTTCTGAACATTATGTAAAGTACTTCCCTGATGTCCTTACACAACACATATCCACATGTGGGCTTTTGTCTCCCTGCGCAATAAATCCCTTCATGGATTTTGATAAACTGTTTTTAAATATTCCCATCTCTAAAAATGACTTTAAGTAGAGGTGGAGCAGCCCAGTAGTGTCCATGCTGTGAAACCTCCAACCACAACCATCAATCCTTCAAAAAATGTCTAAATATTAACCAGGTGTTCATTCATAAGTGAATGTATCCTAACGGCGACCCATCGTTACAGAGACACAGATTCACTGAGTTTGGCAAGTGTGTACATGTTTGTGTTCATGGGAGCGTTTGTCTGGGTGGACTCTGGGCTCTAAAGCCACTCTAATCCAAGATGAATGGGTAGAAATCTAATGAAGAGATGAATAGATTCCCACAGAGGATAACACTGACTCATACACAGAGTGCATATCTCCAAAGTGGCTAATGTAGCTAATCTAAATTTTTTATGGGAGAAAGCAGACTGAGAAATTCAAACTATGGCTTCGCTCTCAGTACACTCACACACACCAATTGTGGTTTAATACTCCTCATCACAATCACAGTGATCCTAGAGGAGACAAATCGAGAGCTACAGTCAGTAAAAGTTATTAAAATCATCAGCCTCCCATCAGTTTGCATTGAGAGAGGATTCAGTTAAATCCTATAGAGTTGACTATACCCTTGTTCTGATTGGACTGCATTTGAAGTAAATTTGACATTGGCAGATACAAAACTATACCAATAGAGAAATTAACTAGACAAGAGGAAACATTTATGTCACGCAAGGAGGAGGGAAAGATGGAGTGAGAGCGAGGATGAGTGTCTCTAAACTGCAGGACTCCAGCTGTGTGTCTCCAGGGTGTTTGGCTGAAGATTGAATGTGGCAGCTCATATTTGCAGATATCAGTGAGACAAAAACCAGAGGAGACCAAACAAAACCAAAAATAAATCTCAAAAAAACAACAGCCAATTGTAACCAACACTACGGCCAGTGACAACACATATTACCTATGGTGGTGTTGTTGTTGTGTGTCAAAGATATATATTTTTTAAATACTAGGCAATTTATAACTACCGTAACTTTAACTACATTAAAATAGCAGCTTCACAATAACCTTGAAAGTACACCCACTTGGGGGAGTGGGAGAATGGGGATCCTCACCTCTGTGCACTGTGCAACTGACCGGTAGTCGCAGCTCAAATTTCCAAGAGTAATGCTTGGCTGTGGATATGTTAAAAGTAATTTAATACTAGTGTTTATCTCCATTATTCATTTGATTGTATGCATTGGTTTTATGTACAAAATAGATATTTAAATCCAATATAAAGAGCAACTTTTTTCTAACATATGGTTTTTGCTGTATTTTCCTCCCCTGCAGTCTGTGGTTTATAAAAAAATACATGAGGAAATGATCAATTCCACAGCAATTTAATAAAAAGCAAGCATCGATGTAATGGCTGCTTCAAGCTGGAAATAAATGCAGTGCATTAGCTTCTTTGAAGACAGCTGGGATACATTTCTATTCCAATTTCAAAACTCCTCTTTGAATTCATAGTGTTATCATCTGAATGTGGGAGAGGATTTAGCCAAAAGAAATAATATAGGCACACAAAAACCTCAGAAACACTGAACAATATCCAAACGCAGCAGATTGTTCAGTCATTCGGTTGCAAAAACACATAAACACAAGGATTTCACTGAAGCACCTCCACCATTAGGTGCGCTGAAGGCAAACTGAGATGTACACATGACACACTTTCAGATACACAACATACTCACAATGCGTGCACACAATTTATCTAATACTACAAGATGGTGTGTATCACATGCAAAACCATTCTGTTTATCTGTGCCTTCTGTCAGAACTCAGTGAGATCCGATTGTAAACACTCCTCTTCTCACACACCGCACATGATGAACTGAATATCATATTTCAACATGGAGCCATTGTATTCCAGTGTAAATTCTTTGTCTTCAAGGCAGTGTTAATATTGTTGACGAAAATTTTTCGTCATAGTCATCGTCAACGACCTTTTTTTCCTGACTAAAACGAGACGATAACTAAATAAAAAATGATTTACGACGACTAAGACGATGACGAGGTGTATTGACATATTTGTCAACGAATAAAAACGAGACGAAAATGTCTGCCAGAGACGAGATCCAATCGGAACACATTTCGTTAGGAAGAGGCGGGAGGAGTTGGGAAGAGAACCAATCAGAGACGTGGTAAGGAAGTTACGTGAACACGTAATTTGCGTTTGAGACTTGCCCGGGCATGCTCTGCACCTGAAAAAGACAGCATGTCAACGCCGGGGAGAAAGAGGAGAGAGGACATATGGGAGAATTTTATATTTGACGTGAAGGATAACAAGACTCAGTGTACGAAATGCAGCGCGAGGATTACGGGGAAAAACACAACAAACTTGAAGCGACATTTACAGTCGAATCACCCCGAAATCCACACACAGGTAAGCATTTTCCACAACATACAACTCACTCGACGTTATCCCGTTTATTACACGGCTTACTAGTGAAATATTAAATTTGAGACATGATTTTCATCAAATTACGACTTTTACGCTGTTTTGCTACCCCTGTTTAGTGAGTGTGTGTGGCTGGCTGCGTTGTGTTTCACTGCTAACATCCAAGCAGCCAGCCTATTGCTTTAGCTTGTTGATGTTTAGTGCTACATGCAGCAACAACAGTCGCTGCAGCTTCTACTGAGAGCGAGTCAGACGTAACGCACGTGAGACACACCGACTGACTTTAATAGAGCCGTGAATATAAGCTACAAATATAACACACCACTGTCCTGCAAAGCTAAAGGTACCTACTGATTAAAGCTGCATAAGAAATGTTGGTGTAACAAGAAACATTTTAACTCTTCCTTTTTTTCTTCTTCATCATAGCTACAGAAGACCTCAGATGGACCACAGAGTGCAAAGAGACTTAAACTGTCCCAGCAAAACATTTCAGTGGCCATTCTAAATGCTTCAAAGTACAAACTTGACTCGAAAGAGCAGCAGACAAAGGAGGAGGCTATAGCAAAATGGATTGGATGCACAGGACTCCCAGTTACTACAGTTGAAGATGAGGACTTTGTTCTTATGATGGAAACAATGGATAAGAAACTGACTGTTACAAAAAAAACAAAAATAAGTAATCTGATCGAAAAACATTATGAAGCTGAATCACAAAAATTCAAAAGGAGATTGGCTGCTGTGCGGAAGGTATCAATTGGAATTGATCTGTGGACTGTGCACTGAACTACAAAAACCACAACACATATTGCTGGCCCTGGAACAAGTAGCCCATCCACACACCGCACAAATAATCAAAGCATGTGTGGACAAATGTATGCAAGAGTGGGGCATATCACATGAGAAGATCATCACAGTGATTACAGACAATGGGAGTAATATGGTGGCAGCCTTTAAACACACCACACCAGAGGCAGAAGAAGCCACCTCTGAGGATTCAGAAGAAGAAAACCCCACCATGACTGAAAGTGAGTCTGAGACTGAAGAAGATGATCAGAGGTGAGTCATTGGAAAAAATGTAGTAATTTCTATTGTTAAGAGTATGCCTGTTAAAAAGAACATTCTTAAAATCTAATTATGCTTATTTGTGTGCATTCTTCTTATTAGATGCGATGACCTGGATATACAACGGACGCCATGTGTGGTACACACATTACAACTGGTAGTCCACATGATCCAGAAGGAGACTGGTGTGAAAAAGGTCCTTGATAAAGCAAGGTCAGTCGTGAAACTTTTTCGCAAGTCCTCGGTTGCGACACAGATGATAATGGAAGAGTGTGGCCTTATTGTTGTGAATGACTGCCCCACACGCTGGTCGAGCACATTCAACATGGTTGCACGACTCCTCAGAGTGAAAGACGCAGTTTGCCAAGTCGCCACCGACATGGGATGGGACAGCTTGCTCCCTAGTGAATGGCAAAAGCTGAAATCATTGCATGAACTACTGATGCCTTTTGCAGAACATACTCAGACCCTTCAGAGTGACACCATGTCCATGTCCCTAGTGGTCCCTGCCATCTTTGATCTGCTCAGCCACCTTACTGACTTTAAAGAGAACACAAACCACAGAGGCCTTGCTGCTCTTGCACAGAAAATGGAAAGAAATATCAACCAGCGTTTTGCTTGGATCCTGGACCCAACAGATGAAAAGTTTTCACCACTTGTGGCAGCTGCCTGCTTTGTCAACCCTACTGTGTGTGAAACCCTACTTGATGATGAAAACATTCAGGAACTGCTGAAACAGGCTGAAGTGTACGTGGTCCAGTCCACTCAGTCACACTCACAACATGTTGAACTTGAGGACCAGCCTGAAGATGATGGAGAGGAGAAAGAGAAGGAACCAGAGGAGCTAGAACCAGCACCATCCTCATCAAAGCAGCCAATCTTCAGGTTTTTGTCAAAGTCTTGCATAAAGCCTAAACAGAGGATCTCCTTCTCCTCCACAACCACAGCAGATCTGAAAGTATAAGGAAGAGCTTTCACAACCAAATACCTGTGCCACAGCAACAGGATTCTGGCTGGAAAAAAGTGACACTTTTTATCACAGTTTAAAACCTTTTGCGTTAGACTTATTGGCTATTCCAGCTTTTCAAGCTTTCGCGGAGAGGGTTTTCAGCGTCACAGGTGACCTCACCAGAGGCAAGCGCAACAGAGCAAGGGTCATGCTGGCACGAAGTGCTTTCCTTAAAATGAATCGGGCCAAATAAATCTGTGGTCTACACTAACGATGCTTGTATGCACATTTTATGGTACTGATTTTTGTTTTTCTGTTAACTTATGGTATAGCTCCATATATTAAATAATTTGCTCGTTATTTTGAAGTTGGAAATGTTATAATGGAATGGTTGCAGTCCCTGCCACTGATAGCATGTTTGAATGTTTTTTTTTCCTGTTAATATGTTTAAATCCTGATGCGATTTGAAGTTAACTGCAGTTTGAACAGTGAACTGAACAATTTTTTTGCCTTTTTAATAGCTCAGTTACACTGATTTGGAGAGAGCAGGCCTGATGGCGTTAGAGCCTATGCACTTTTTTTACATGTTTTTTTATTTTTGCAATTTGCACAAATGGCACTGCTGATTTTACAGTATTACAGGTAAATAAATGTTTGTTTGCAAATAACAAGTTAATCTGTGTCTGTGTATGAATTGCAGTACCTTAAAATTCCTTAACACATTCATAGAGGTTTCATCTAGTCTAGGTGAACGTAATGACTTTCAGAAATTGAAGGGAAAGTTTACATATTACCCTTTAGTCGACTATATCTACTGTAGTTTTTGTCGACTATAATCTTATGATATTTCGTCAACTAAAACTAGACTAAAACTAAAACAATTTAAATGAGTAAATTATGACTAAAACTAAATTACATTTTAGTCAAAAGACTATAACTAAAACTAAATCAAATTTTGCTGTCAAAATTAACACTGCTTCAAGGGTTAAATATTATCAGGGTATTTGCAGGATTATGCAAATTGTTTTCTCTGAGATCCCCTCTACTTATTGTCGGTGTTCCATGGCAATAGAGTGACTCTGTCCTTTGCCTCAAATTATAAATAAAGAGTACAGAGCTGAATCTATACAATAAAGTTGGATTTTAATCATGAAAAATGTTACAGAAGTTTCACCATCCCCTTTGGCTCTAAAGGCCCCTCACGGTGACAGCTGTCAACACAGGGATGTAGAGTTTGAGGCGGCTGTGGCTCAGGAGGTGGGCGGGTTATTCTCTAAACAGAGGGCCGGCGGTTCAATTACTGTCTACCCCAGGGGTGTCCAAACTTTTTGTCCGGAGGGCCACATACAGAAAAAATTACCAAGGACTGGGCCACTCACGCCGCCACGCCCCCCTGCCCTGGATTAGACTGTTGACAGTCGCGTCGCTCAGGGTGGGGGGGCGTGGCGGCGTGGTGGCGTTCTGAGGGGCAGCTAGCAAGTCAGCAAAGCAATTCACCGCCAGACCACTAGGTGGAGTAACGTTTTTTGTCGAAGAAACCTGAGAGACACCTTCTTTGTGTGTGGTTAGGGTTGTCCCTGATCATTCTACACAGCTTCGTACACTCGTCGATCTGCAAACTGACGTCAGCTGAGATCTCCTTTCAGGAATTGCAAGTCATCTGCGTGTCCTTGTATTTAGTCAGTGACGGGTTATACAAGTGGTCAATCTCTCAGATCTCTTCTGCCAAGTGCTCTTCTATTTGGTCCATATCCGTTCTTCTAAATCTTCCTTGGTTTCTGCCGGTATTATGGAGCATGAAACCGGAAATATGACTCTGGAAAGGATGTAGTTAGCAGACCAATCACAGCCTTGCGGGCTGCGTGAGGCTTGCGTAGCTTTGTCGTATAGTTACAAAAATTGGTGAACGCACGCAAGCACGAAAGGGGCACGCAAGAGCCCCTTGCGCAGAAGCGTGCACCGACCTCTCCCCTGTCGATGAAGCCTGGCCCCATAAAGCAAAACAAAGTGCTTTAGGTAAGTGCCATTTGAGCGCTACTAAATTTTGAGTTTCAAAAAAACTTTTAATACATTATATTTTTAGACATTGATGCGGGCCAATTAAAAATGGATGGCGGGCCGCAGTTGGCCCGCGGGCCGTAGTTTGGACACCCCTGGTCTACCCCATTCTGCTTTATGTGGCCATCAAGACTAGAAAAGCAAATACAGTCCATTTAAAATGTACAGTGGTTGTTTTCACATTGTAACAACTGTTGCAATGTAAAAACTCAAAATCAGTTTTTCCTTTTTATTTGGAGTACAGAGCTCCAACTGTGATAATGGTTTGTATTTAACTGTGAGGAAAGGAAATGCAAAAATGTTGACTGTTGATTGATTTTGTTATTTCTCTTCTGCGCCGTGGATTATTTTTCCTGCTCAGATGATAACTTGATGTCCAAAACAATCCGCACCAATTATGTATTTACATAAAAGTTATTTTCCTTTTGTATTATACTGCATGCAAAGTTCTCTTACTGCCCCTGAATGACAAAGGCACAGACAACCCCAGGCTCCAATCAACACAGTGGCAACAGGTTTGGCATAAAGCGAAAGATGAATGAAGAGCAACAGGCAAGACAAGAGGACTAGGCTGTGTCTAAATTCAGTGGCCGCATCCTTTAGAGGACTCGGTCTGAGCCTACATTGGCTGCATCCTCCAACAGCCGTAAAGACTGCGTCAGCCAAACTACATCAGACGGTCTGGTCTTCCTATTGCATCACCAGCTTGTCTCGGCCTTACAGCTGTCGCCTAGCAACAAAGCTACGAACCAAAAACGTTCTGCTGTTGATTAGAAAAGTTGAAGTGTTTTTTGATTTTTTTCAGCCGTGTATTTATCTCCGCTCCTTCTTTCTCCTGTACTGAATCCGTAAACTCAACAAAATACGCAACAGATTTATGTCACATTTCCAGATCCTCACTGCCTTTGCTGACCCACATCAGGACAGTGCTTTGCTCCCCTTTGCTGTTGGTATTTTCACAGATAAACAGTGGGAGCTGGAAAATAAAGACCATCCTCGGTGCCTGGAGAGAGGCCTGACGTTAGGAGGAGCATTTGGATGTTTCATTGTTTGAAATGGATGAAAGGTGCTGCGGACCGTCACTAAACCAGAGATGCCTGTATCTTTTCAAAAGTCAAGACTAAATATGATGAAACTATTTCTCAGCAGATAGCCGATTGAAGATCAGTTTTCCCCCGTAGTATCTTTAACTGTGACCATCTTCCTCACAGTCCCAGTGAAGGAAATGTGCGAAGCAGCTACTAATGAAAACTACACAGTGTCATTTGTCCTTATTAAGTGAATTTAAACCCTCAGAGGAGGAAGTCTTGTTCCCCGATGAAGAGGCAACTCTTTGAAGAGTAGAGTTCCTGTGAAATCTCATAAAAAAAACAGGTTTCAGTTGCAGAGGAGATTTTTTTGTTTCTTTTAATAACAGGAAACTCCCTGTTGTTAGTGTCACTCTACTGACAGAAATAAACTGAGTGGCACCAGAAGGTTCAGGTACAATTGATTTAAAATCACACAAGGACACTGTAAATCTGTTTAATTTTGTCCTCAGGAAGGAGGTGATTAGGTAAGACAAGAAAAGATGGATTTATATAATCCACCAACACATCCTAATATAACTCGCAGTACAGGCTCATTGACATCTGGAGGTTTTCACTTACTCTCCAGCTCCTGAGTCTGATTCTCTGCCAGCTACAAGACGTGAGACTCACTGAAGCACAGCCTCTACAGCACATCAGCTGTTTAAAGCTGGAGCCAGAAGAAGGAAGACAGGGACACAATGGAAATATAGCTTTCAGGTCTACAAAAGGGATAATTCACGTTTCTATCTGTGCCATAAACATAATTCTTTGATCCTCTTTGATGGACTGTGGTACATACGAGCATTTGCTTACAAGCTGAAGGAAAAGAAACCGGCAAACTCAGAAGCCAAGAACCATGTTGACTGAAAATGTTCCAGGATCTTACACAAATGTGATGCATACTTTTATTTGTTCACCAGAGATACACTAAACAAATTACAGAGGAAGCTTAATGGAGGCACGATACATACCCTACACAGGCATATATCTATAAACACTATATATGTATATCATAGTTGTCCCCCAAGAGTTTGAATATAATGAAAGATTTCCCACAACATATCATTTCTAATGTAGTGCTTTGTGCAGTTTTTACTGTCCTCTGCATGAAGGCAGAATTCTGAATGTGCACGTCTTCTACCTGCCTCAATGACCAATCAACTCCAAATGTTATTCATCCATAAAAAGCCTCCACATTATTTACCAGGTCAACATCTGACTTGCCTCTTTTTGCAAACGGGCAAAAGCCGGTCCGAATATGCACTAAAGTCCAGTTTCTTAAAGTGCGTTTGCATGAAACACTGAGCAAAGTTTAATATTCCTACTGTTGGGTGAGGCCCCAGTGATCTGACTTTTAGACATAAAGTTGTAAACAAGGCCTACACGCGATGCTGAGACCAGCTCTAGAGTTTTTCTGGTGGTCGAAGCTCCCCTGAGGGGAGATGCAGCTTGAGGGTCTGCAGAGACCGTACTGAAACCTGAGACGTCCACTGAGGGCGAAGCCCGCCCCTTGTGATCAAAATCTGACAGTCCATTGGCTGAGAGCCCACTGAACCCCATAACCCCTCCTGCAGGGGGCATGAACCTGGAAAGTAGGATAAAACTGTTGAACTCACAGGAAACTTTGCTCTTTCTCCTACACTGACGTTTCAACCAGACCTCCCCAGGTCTGACCAGATGACCCAGTAGCTAAAGGAGGCGATTACCACTTTTCTTGGCCATTTTCCCTGCTAAAAGACTTCCACCAAGACCTCCGGGTCTTTCCAGATGTCCCAGCTACTACAGGGGGCGAATCACAAACGTTTGTTTTATTTCATTTTATTTTCTTTCTTTTTATCTTCAGTCGATGATTTATTTTGATAGGACTTTTTGTTATTTTAACTTGAAAAGATCGAAACAGGAAGTTCACTCGCGGGCGAGTTCCACACAGACTTTCTTTTCTACACGATCTACAGACGGCTTCCACACAGTCGTCTATCCCTTCAGAAGGACGACGTTCATTCCGTTCAGGAGCAAGAAGAATCCGTTCCTGTTCGGCCCAGGACGATCTCCGCTGCCACAGACAAACCAGCGAAACAGAGCTTGAGAGGCCACGATTTTATTCACTGAACTTCCGGGATATCCGCGCCAACGCGCATGCAACCCCACAAAACTCCAGTTACAGTAAGAGGCTATATTGTCTGGGCAGAGACTAGTTTTAATACTTAGCGTATTGTATTTGAGTGTAATTGTTTGTGAGACCTCCGTGTCTCCATTGTTTAGCCGTGACGAGTCGGCACTTCCGTGTGTTACAGTGTTTTAGCGCCGCGACGAAGCGTGTCCGGCTGCACTGTGACCGTCTGACCAACTTGACAGAGACTTTACTGGTCAAACTTCAGCAAACAAAGCCGTTTGGGTGCTGTGTGGTAAAGTCAATGTAAAACTTGTCTCTTACGTTGTTTTTAAGAGCTCCTCTGATATTTCCTAGCGTGTTCTCTCTCGCTCACTCTCTCTCTCTCGCTCTCTCTCTCTCTCTCTCTCTCTTCTCCTGAACCTGCTTACACACACGTTCCAATCTGTATTTATACAGTTCACGTCATATAGTTAAATCTATACTTGGAGAGCCCTAACGCAGCTCGCCGACATTTTGGCGCCAAAAGAAAGCAGAGATAGAGAAAACTCTTTGTCTGAAGATTCCTTTGTGTAATTCACGTGGCGACCGCCATTTTGGGCTTCGGCCTCATGTTGTCATAAACATAGGCTCCATTTTTAATAACGTGAATCGACCACCATTTTGAGAGTGTATCAGTGCCACTCCTCCTTTCTCTCTCCCTCCTCCATTTTTGGCTCCACATTCCTAAAACGAATCCGCCATTTTGGTTGTAGTCCCGGTGAGTTAGACCACCATTTTGAGAGTTTATCATTGCCACTCCTCCTTTCTTTCTCTCTTTCTCCTCCATTTTTGGGTCCACATTCCTAAGATGAATCCGCCATTTTGGTTGTAGTCCCGGTGAGTTAGACCACCATTTTGAGAGTTTATCATTGCCACTCCCCCTTTCTCTCTCACACACACACACACACACACACACACACACACACAGACAGACATACATAGACCATAGGTTTTACAGGTGTTTTCTGAATTGTGAAAGGTGCCTCTACTGTTGTTATCTTTGAAATATTGGAGTTTGTTAAAATGATGAATCATTAAATAACATTAACTTTATTTCCCCTTTTTACTAAATCCTTGTGTAATTAAAGTATCAGTATTCTGTGATTATTTGTGCATATGTATGTGAATACAGCTGGATTATGATAGCCTGTGCTTGAACTTAAAACCCTGCATTGTGTATTAAATAATCATTAATATTAACTATTGAGATTATTAATTTTACTTTTATCCGATGAGACTGATATTTATAGATTGACTTGTTGGTCCCTGGAACCAGGGTGGTGCCCCGCTACGATAAGTAATAATTACAGATGGTATCATTCTTAATTGATAATGTTATTGTTTTCATTAATTATTTAACTATTCTTAATGGATAACCTTATCATTTCTAATTAATTATTTTACTTTTCTTAAGTGATAGCCTTATAATTTTTAATAAATATTTTTTTATTATTTTAATAACCATATTTCATGATTATTAATAATTAGCCAACGTTAAGTCTACAATACACTATTGCACAACACTACACAATGTATCGTTGCAATTCCAGATGTTGCTGGAGTAACGTGGCAATGACACAGATTCTATTCTCCACATTGTAAGTATGAGTACCTTAAAAATTTTTTTTTTTCAAGTTAAATATCACCAAACTCTTCACCTCCGAGGAGCGCTTCGATAGAAATACATGTGGACCACTAACACACTAATGTTTCAACAACATATACTCTGTCATGGTCCAGCCTATGGGAAACAACCTGAAAAAGTAGCAGGGTCTAAGTTTCCATCTGACAAGATAATTGGTTAAAAAAACGTGTGATTCACTGTTACAAACCGTCAGACACACACATGAGCTGCTGAGCTGTAGAAGATGGAGAAGACTGCAGCCAGATGGAGGAAGCAGAAGCAGCTGCTGAATCCCAGATGTGTTAGAGCTCTGAGTGACAGCTCTCATCCTGTATGGATCGAGGCTCATCATCTGACTGCCTCCGTTCTCCCACTGATCACATGACCGAAGTCAACTGATGTTTCCTGACCAGGACGACTGTGTGGGGATCAGACGGAAGGATGGGAGTGTTCTGTTTCCAGGAGTTACCCGGGATCAGAGAACGGAGGCAGTCAGACGAGAAATCTTGTTTAAACTTCACTTTAAAATTCAGAACAGGCAGCGAGCTCAACGTGAGCTGAATGAAAAGACGCGTGGGCGAGGGAAGCTCAGGGAAGAGAGTGAGGAAAGTTTACAGTACTAAGTCATTGTGAGAGGAGAGTTAAGCAGACATTTTATCACCATCTGCTTTTTAATGAAACACCAGTTGTAACAATGAATTTATAGATTTGGCACGAGAGTAGCTCGGAGAATGGTAGAACAATGGGCGGAGGCTGAAGAGCATCATTTACCGATGTCTAATAACAAATGGAAGAAAAACAGATGAGGTTTTGCCCACATGAACCTATTTCAACTCATCTCACTCATCAGTTTTCACCTCTTCCTGCATCCGGTCTCTCTCTTCACATCCTTCCCTCTCTCACACTGCCTCCCTCACTCTCTCTCCTCCTCCCCATCTGGCACCTCACACCATCCAGGCAGCCTGCCAGCATCAGAGCAGCATTAAAGTGAATCCAATATGCTCGGTCATGGCGTACACGGGTCCCAGGTATGGTGTGTTCCTGAGAGACAATTGATTCAACTCTCAGCTCCCTGGAATGGACCAAATCAGCTCTATTAGTCGAGTGAAAGGATCTGTGAGGTCAGACCGTGTCAATGGAAAGCAGACGAGATTCAGCCGAGGCTAAATAAGAGTGACAGGCTCCAGGAAAATCGAGCAATTACTTGATTTTCTTGTTTTTGTGAATGGAGTTTTTTTCTGTGCTTATCCACATAAAATTTGTGTTATCTACAGTGCTGTGAGAAGATAGAAATCGATGAATCCTTTTCACTCTGACAATACAGTTAACTGGGAGTTCCCTAAAAGTTTCTGTTTTGTCAATTTTTTTGAGCTTGTTTGATGCCAGTGGACCAGTCAAGTCTGGCATGTAGAGACTCACCATCTTACCCATCCATCCATTCTCTTAAGCACTCATCCTTTGTGGGGTCGCAGATAATCCCAGCTGACATTGGGCGAGAGGCTGGGTAAACCCTGGACACGTCACCATCTTAACCATTAGAAGAAAAAACTGATGCAGATGGCTAGACCAGCTGATGACTAGCACTTGACCAAAGCAGGTGATGTATGCCTGGGCCTATTATGTTGTTGGCAGATTTGAGGTTGTTGACCAGCAGACTTGTTTTCCATAGCATGTGAGGTTTATGACAAGGGTTTGGGTACCAGACTCAAGTGCCAATAAGGCATGTGGCCCTCCGTCCAAATACAACACAGATTGTCTGGGTCTCATTTTGGTGCCTGAGCTGTGTCTAGAGCTCCGGCATCAGGAACATTAGCCTACAGTTGGCTGTATTTCAAACATAGGGATTCCAATACTTGGAGGTGCAGCAAATGTTTGAATGCATTTGCTTCTGAAGGGAGGAACTCGACAAACTTAATGAAGCTCTGTGGTGCAGGATGCATTTGAAATAGAGTGCGCCTTGGGACTCATTTTTCTGTCTGGACCCGTCTGAACCTGAGAGAAACGTAACCCAGCCCCTGCCCGAATCCAACAAGCATTTAAACCTTTTGGCCAAACCTGACTTGGGAGAGGGATCCACGCTCTCATTTGAAAGCAGACGGGTGCTCTGTGTTTGACCTTTTGTGTGACCTCATGACAGATCATCAACCAGCAGCATGGGTGTCCCAGTCCCTGGTGGTTCGGACACAACTGTGACGATTTTGGAGCTGGAGTACTTTGCTGGAATAAGCACTGAAAGTTTTATTTAGTGTTAAATTATAGTAGTTGGGTTAGGTTGTATTTAGATTGTGATTTTGTTACATTTGTATTTCTATATTATGTTGATAGTAATAATTAGTTTATACTTTAAACTGTTATCTGATAATGTGTTAAATTCAAGCCTGAATAAAAAGCTTTTCTTATCGTTGGCCTTCGTTTAGTGCTATTATTAAGAATGATGTACTGTAGATTTTGCATCGTTATCCCAAAAAACCCAAACGATACCAATCCTAGATGTTGGTGAACCAAACAAGACAGAGGCCGAAACCTGGACATGACACCATCTCAACCAGTTTAAGCAAAAGCTGGAGCAGATAACATGACCCAACTGATGACTTGCACTTGACCAACTCAGGTGAGGTGGTTGACCCGGAGCCCCTCCCCCCAAAGCACAGCAACAGAACAGCAAGTAAGGTTTAATATGACAACTAAATGTCAGCCCGTGCGTATGAAATAACAAAGCAGCCGGCTGCCAGAGGAGCCTTCAGCCTCCACAGCTCTCCTCTCCACAGGATGACAGACTGCTGCTAAATGAGGCTCTTACCAAATGCAACAGATTATTTGTCTGGCTGTTACTTACTTGCTCTTTACATTCAAACAGTGACTTAATGTAATCTGAACTGCTCAGTGGCACTCTTCATCAATGTCTATGTGCATGCACCATTCATGCACTGCTCCTCACACACATACACACACATGAAGTTTTTAATGTTGCACCTCAGCTGAGCTCTGTTGAAACATTTTGACATTTCAGGCACGATGCGTAACAGCCTGAACTCGTGGAGCCAATCATTGACCCGAGCCTGATCCACAGCAACTGCCAGGTAATCAGGTGATCAATACTCCCCGCAAACAAAATCACACGGACTTCTAGATGCATTATGCAACACATGCATCCTCATCTCTGTTCAAATCGCCCTGGAATCTCTAATAAATACATTGATGAGAGTAGTCGATCCTTGCCTTGCAATCCGAGGAGGAGAGCGACGCTGGGGATCCACACGCTTTAAATCCAGAAGTAATGCCATTTTTTAAATAGTTCAGCGCTGATCCGGGTGGAAGCTGGGTGGTCTCCTGACGGGGGTCTCTGTCTGTCCCCAGGTAAAACCTTGACCTCGCAGCTTAAGACCTCTCCTCCAGAAATAATGTCTCAAAGTGACTCGTCTCAGCAGCAGCAGCAGTCGACGGGGACGCGCACCAGGTGCTGGAGAAGCAAACATTGGACTCCTCCATGCGACGCAGAGTTTGGCCTGGCCTGCCACCTAGTGGTCACACTGAAAGATTGATGATTTTAACCCGAGGTGTTGTCTGAGTTGTCTTGAAAAAAATCCATGTTAATCAAAGGTGTCATGGAGATATCTATATATACATATCTATAGAGCAGATTAAATCAACTTGGTTGATCGAAGTGCTTTACAAAATAAAAGGTACAACAAGAAAACAGCAATATACCTCTAGTCAGGTTTCAAAAAGGGAAGTGTTAACAGTTTATTAATATTTGGTGTGACCACCCTTTGCCTTCAAAACAGCATCACTTCGTCTAGGTAGACTTGTACACAGTTTTTGAAGGAACTCGGCTGGTAGGTTGTTCCAAACATCTTGGAGAACTAACCACAGATGTTCTGTGGATGTAGGCTTCCTCAAATCCTTCTGTCTCTTCATGTAATCCCAGGCAGACTCGATGATGTTGAGATCAGGGCTCTATGGGGGCCATACCATCACTTCCAGGACTTCTTGTTCTTCTTTTCGCTGAAGATAGTTCTTTTTTTTTTTTTTTTTTAAATTTGTTTTTATTTTTGTTTTGCATAGTTATTTAAACAGACATGTAACAGAAAAACAAACACAAAAAAAAAGGCACATACATAAAATGGGTAGAAAAAAGGTCATAGAGTCACTTTGTTATTATATAAGTAGCTTGGGGGAGGGAGCCAACCAGTGTATGTGTACATGTGTCCAGGATAAGAGGTAGGTCCTCTTGTTTGACCCAACAATGAGTATCACGGGGGCATTTCAAGAAAAAAGTCTGAAGTGAAAGTCCATTGTCCACCGGAATTCCCGACGCCCGCCGAAAGGGGGCGCTATATTCCACAAGCATACAAAAGGGCAGCAGACCTTTGTTTTTATCTGCATTACAGATGGATATACTTACATGCATACATATACATCTTCAAGAATTCACACACATTTTTATACATTTATACCTTTATCAATACCGTAGCTGTATATTATCTAAACGGATTCAAAATGAGTTGACCACTTTCTCCATTTATTTGTGAATTTGTCCATGCATAGGTTTAAGGAGAAAGTCAGCCTTTCCATATGATACATTTCTTTTACAGTTCCAATCCATTCCCCTTTTGTCGGGGGTTCTTTGTTAAGCCACCTTCTTGTAATGCATTTTTTACTAGCTGCCAACATTATTTTAAGCAAATACTTGTCGCTAGAGTTAACTGTGGACGGGATATTCCCAAGATATATTGTGCAAAAGTCATGTTTGGTCTCGAAACCCATTATAACGTTAATTTTTCCTACTATTTCCAACCAGTAGGGTCGGATAGTTGGGCACTCCCAGAATATGTGGAAATGTTTCGCCTGGGTGTCTCCACACTCCCTCCAGCAATGCCCATACTCTGGCAAACCCCTCTGAAGTTGCTTTATTCTTGGAGTGATAAAAAATCTAATCATATTTTTCCACACAAATTCCCTCCACTGGCCTGAACTTGAAGTGCTCCGATGGGTTTCGCAAATGTTCAGCCAATCCTCTTCAGAAATAATTATTTTAGATTCTTTTTCCCATTTTGATTTAATATAAAGTGTGGAAGTTCCTTTATGTGACTGTAAACACGAATAAATTCTAGCGATACGTTTTCTGTTGAGTTTAGATTTATATGCATCAATCATGATAGTTATTAGGTCCGTGTTGCAATTTTCTGTTGTTTTTATATTGCTATTAAAGTGAGATCTAACTTGAAGATATCTGAAGAAGTCTTGCTTTTCTAGGTGGTACCTATCACTAAGTTTTTGAAAGTCAACCAGCAAACCACCATCCAAAATAAGACAGTAAGTGGTAATGCCTTTAAAGGACCAGTTTTTATATCTGCCATCCATGTGGGAAGGCCTAAAATCTTTATCGTTTGCAACCCATCTTAGAGTTTTGATATGATTTTCCAATTTTAATTTAAGACACTCACCAAACCAGATGTTTAGGGGAGTTTTTGTCCAGCAATTTAATTTTTCCTTAACAGATGAGTATAAACTTCTGTCCCCAAGTAATATTTGGAGGGGAATATCCAATTGACTCAGATCTAAATTTTTCCACTTAGCACTGTAACATGGGTTGCACCAATAAATTAAATATCTCAGTTGGGCTGACTTGTAATAGTGCTCCATGTTCGGTAGAGATAGTCCCCCCTTATCTTTGGGTAATTGCAATGTAATATATCTAACTCTAGGTTTTAAGCCTTTCCAAATAAATACAGAAAACATTCTTCTCCACTCGATAAATTGTTTTGAAGGTACTTCTACAGGTATTGATTGAAAGAAAAAAAGTAATCGTGGTAAGATGTTCATTTTGATTATGTCTATTCGATTATGCAAGTCCAGAGGTAATAAGGTCCACCTATTCAAATCTGCCTTTATTTCTTTGTTAAGTGGTAAGTAGTTTATTGCGTATATATTGGATAAATCTTTTGGGATGCTGATCCCGAGATATTTTACAACATCATTGTCCAAATTAAAGATAGACGGATTAAGTAGTTGTGCTGCGGGTGTATAATTGTATGACAATATTTGTGTTTTGTTTATGTTCAATTTGTAACCTGAGTAGTTACCAAACGTTTTCAAACAGGAAAATAATTTAGGCAAGCTCAATTCGGGCTGGGAAAGAGTAACCAATACATCATCCGCGTAAAGGCAGGTCTTATATTCAGTCCCTTTAATCCAAATTCCTCTTATTTCATGATCTTCTCTAATTGCTTGCGCTAGTGGCTCTATGAATACAGCAAACAAGGCCGGGCTTAAGGGGCATCCTTGTCTACATCCTCTTTCAAGCTGAACGGGGTTTGATAGACTACCATTTATTTTTATTCTGGCTGTAGGGGAGTGGTATAGGTTTTTTAAAGATAGAATAACTGAGCTATTAAAACCAAATCTCTGCAGGGTTAAGTATAAGTATTCCCAGCTGACCGAGTCAAACG
Organism: Limanda limanda; assembly: GCF_963576545.1. Classification (NCBI taxonomy): domain Eukaryota; kingdom Metazoa; phylum Chordata; class Actinopteri; order Pleuronectiformes; family Pleuronectidae; genus Limanda; species Limanda limanda. The sequence goes on from NC_083641.1 coordinate 4,760,737, forward strand.
CCTTTTCTGCATCTAGGCTGAGAACAATGGATTTATCTTCATTTTTACTCATATGCTCCATTAGATGTAAGGCCCTTCTTATGTTGTCTTGTGTCTGTCTGTTTTTTAAGAAACCTGTTTGATCGTCATCTATTATATCTGGAATTATATTTTCTAATCTTTTTGCAATTATTGAGGCATATAGTTTGTAGTCTATGTTTAGAATTGAGATGGGTCTATACGAGCTACATTCAGACTTGTCCTTACCCGTCTTTGGGATGACAGAAATAATTGCCTGTCTCCATGATATTGGTATTTCTCCCCCTTCAGCGTAAAATTAAAGCATTTCAGTAGTACCGGTGCTAAAATCTCTCTAAATGTTTTGTACCTTTATATCCGTCCGCACCAGACATTTTATTTGTTTTAAGTCTCGAAATGGCACTGTCTAGTTCTTGTTTTGTTATCTCACATGTCATTATACTATTCTGTTCCGTGCCAATGGACGGCAGGTCCAATGAGTTCAAAAAATTAACAATGCTTGGGGATTCTGCACTATCCGGTTGTGTGTACAGACCCTTATAGTAATTTTCAAAGCATTGTTGTATTTCTTTCAACTTATGACACACTTTGCCAGATTGTGTATCTTTAATTTTATGGATGGACCTTTCATCCTGTTGTTTTTTTATCCTCCAGGCTAATAATCTTTTGGCTCTTGGCCCATTGTCATAGTATCTTTGTTTAGTGAATTTAAGTTTCATCTCTTCTTGACTGTCATATATCCTATTTAAATTTTGTTTAGTCACTTTTATCTGATCTAATACTTGGGGGTCATTAAGTTCCATATGTTTGATTTCTAAGTGTTTTAGTTGTATAAGTAAGTCATTCAGTTGTTTCTGCCTTTCTTTTTTTTTTTAGTAGAAGACAACATTATGAGTTTCCCCCTGATTACAGCTTTGGAAGCATCCCATATGTTACTTGGAGATACTTCATCATTGTCATTGTGTTCTAAATACTCTTTAAATTCTTTTTCAATATATTTTTTGCACGATGGGTCATTTAATAGGCTAGTGTTAAGCCTCCAAGTTGTGTTTTTAACTTCGGTATCCAGATGTAGAGATAGATATACCCCTGCGTGGTCCGTCTTTAACACCTATATCACATTGTGTGATTCTATGCCTGTCAAAGTTGAACATGAAAAAATAGTCAATTCGTGAATGTACGTTGTGAGGGTGGGAAAAAAAAGTAAATTGTCTTTCTGTCGGGTGAGCTTGCCTCCAGATATCCATCAAACCTGCTTCATGAAGAAGTTTTTTGACTGTAACTGTCTCAGGGTTCGTTCTTTTCGTTAAGTTAGAGGAGTCAAGGGAGGGTTGTAGCTGTACATTCCAGTCCCCACCACAAATGAGCACACCTGAGGTCTCCTCAGCAATTATATCAAATATTTTTTTAATAAATATCTTATCGTTGCCTGGGGGTCTATAAACGTTTAGCAGTGTCACAGGTTTCTGGTCTATATGTCCCTTTACTAAGATGTAACGCCCCTCTGTATCCGTTAATTGCTTTGAAAATTGGAATGTTACCTTATTTGAAATCAGTATTGCTACCCCTCTTGTTTGCTTACGTCCAAAAGATGAGTAATAGGTATTTTTAAAGCCAAAGCGTTTTAATTTTTTGTGTTCCTCATCACAGAGGTGAGTCTCTTGCCAGAAAACCATTTGCTGTTTCTCTCTCTTCATTTTAGTTAATAGTTTGTTCCTTTTGATGGGGTTAAGCAAACCATTAACATTCAAAGTGATAACTTTGTACTCCTGGTTTATCATCCTATCCCATTAGACCAATAAACACATAAAGCTCCTCCAATGACCTGAACATGTAAACAAAAAAAAGTATGTGCTACACAGTAAAACATAAAAGTAGTGACCTCCAAAAGTGAAGTACAAATGTAACTTCTGAACAGGGAGGGGAGGCCTCCAGGAGGAGGGCCCCTCCAGGTGCGCATTGATGTCATCAGTGTCATCAGAGCACACATCCAGCGGCTTGAGTGCAGATAAATCCCCCCCAGATTACTGGTCCAGAGAGTGACTAATGTTTTGGCTAAGTATACTCAATACCATAGCAATTTATATAAACAGGTAAAGTAACAGGACTAATATTCAAACTTTAATCAGCCACGAACACTGTTAAAACGTCTTATAGGCTACATATATATATATCTGTGTGCGTAAACTCTGACGTAGGCTATTATCTCTAGTTACTCACGAGTGCATCTCAGTTACAGTTCTCCTAAAGCCTTTGAGAGTGTAGAAATCTCCGTAGCTTCTCTCGGGCTCGATCGATGCCTGCGGTGTGGTTTCGGCGTTTGGTGGGCTCGCGGAGCTCCCAGCCTGCGTCTGCCAGTCTCCTCCGGGGCGCCGTGTCTGCGCCGCTCCGTTGGTTGCCGACAGCCACAGGTGCAGCGGTCTCTTCACCAGGCGACAGAATCCCCCTCTTCAGCATGTCCTCCGCTGCCTCTTTTGCATTAGTGTACGTCGTCGGTCCCTCCTCATAAAAGACTCGGAGCCTTGCAGGTGCGGGTGTCTGGAACCTCAGCCCTTTTGCCTTTAATACTTTCCTCAGCGGGGCATATTCCTTTCTTTTCTTCATGGTTTCCACCGGGTAATCGTGGTCGAAAAAAACTCTCTTTCCATTAAGATGAACCTCCTTCTTTCTCCAAGCAGTGCTCAGCACCAGTTCTTTGGTGCTGTAGGCGAGAAAATAGGCGATCATGGATCTCGGGGCGGCGTGGGGAGGTGGCTTCGGGCCGAGAGATCGGTGGCAGCGTTGTATTTTAAGGTCAACGTCGGGGAGCGACAACTCTGATTTGATAAACTCCTCTAAGAACGATCAGGGATTGTCGTGCTCCTCTCCCTCTGGGATTCCAAAAATGCGGAGATTATTTCTGCGGGAGCGTGCTTCTAGGTCCACTAATTTGGATAGAATGTGCCCTTGTTGCTGCAAAGTTTCAAGCAGCACGCTCTTTGCGTTAGCGTCCCATTCTTCCACCTCGGCCACTCGTGTCTCTACTTCGTCCAATCTGACCTGTGTATTATTCAGCTCCACACCGATCTCACTCAGCTTCTGGTTCACTTCTTCTTTAAAGTTCCCCAGCTCTTCCTTCATGTCTCGCTTAATTGTCTCGCAGAAACCATTCAGTTCCCTCTTCAAGTCGGCATGTCCTGCCTTTATGTCAGCGTGGATTGCCTTGATGCTAGCTTGCAGAGTGTTCATGTCCACGCGCTCGTTAGCTTCGACCGTGTCGACATCTACATCAGCTTCTCCACTCGCCATTTCCTCGTGTTCCGATCTGTTTTGAATAGTGACGTTCTTAGCCTTCCTTAGTTTATATTTCCCCATTAAATTTGTAATAAAATAAGCCGGAATAATTCTCTAAAAATGGGGAAATTCGTGGACCAGTCTGGGAGCTCACAAACTACTCTGCTGCCCGCCTCGCCGCCATCACCGGAAGTCCCCTGAAGATAGTTCATAATGACATTGGCTGTATGTTTGGGGTTGTTGTCCTGCTGCAGAATAAATTTGGTGCCAATCATATGCCTCCCTGATGGTATTGCATGATGGATAAGTATCTGCCTGTATTTCTCAGCATTGAGGATAACATTAATCCTGACCAAATCTCCAACTCCATTTGCAGAAATGCAGCCCAAAACTTGCAAGGAACCTCCACCATGCTTCACTGTTGCCTGCAGACACTCATTATTGTACCGCTCTCCAGCCCTTCGGCAAACAAACAGCCTTCTTCTACAGCCAAATATTTCAACTTTTGACTCATCAGTTCAGAGCACCTGCTGCCATTTTTCTGCACCCCAGTTTCTATGTTTTCGTTGTTAGGAAATGGTTTCGATGGAACCACAGGCTTCATTTTCGGCTTACATGTTAGTCAAGCCCTGAAAACAAGCATGGTCTCTTTGTTCAGGAGAACTACTAAAAAGCCAAAGAACTCAGGCTCCCAGAGTGCTGCATGCTCCCTTTGTTTCAGCAACTTCACAAAGTGGTGCGAAGTGCCACCAGGATCACCTCCTATTGGTCATTCTGGCCCCATGACCTGGGGGCCACTGGGCCTATTTAAGACCAAGGTCTCCCCCAATTCTCTCTCTTTCTCCACCGACACACTGATGAGGCAGACGGCCACCCTTCTCTCCTGCAACGCCAAGGAGAGGGCCGGGCTGCTCCAGCTCAAATCTTCTCATTCCAACAACCGGAGGTCAGAGGTCAAGCTTCCAGCTCACCTTCTCAAGGAAATCTCCTCGGCCTTCAAGCTCTTCCAACTCCTCACAGTGACTCGGTCCTGCAGGTAAGGACTTCGAACAAGCCACGGAGCCCCACAGCTCAACTGAACCGCGAAAGCATAACCTTACTATCAACCGGAGATTTCACACAGTCAGGACGAACGGCGAACTGCACAGCAACTTTCTCCCTTTCTGAGGACTGGTAACATACTGGGCTTAATAATGATACTAAAACTAAGCAAGACTGTTTATTTGATTCTGTGTGGTGTTTTTAAAGTTTGATATATGTGGTGTTATTGTAGTTACAAGCTAAATGAAAGTTAATGTGAGTTACGCTCTACGCAGACTCTCCTCCATTATCTGATTAGCATTTTCACAGACACCGCATATCCCTACCTACTTAGCTACATGCCCTGACCAGAAGAAAAGGGGGGGGGGCTGCAATCTTAGGGGCCATCTTAAAAGCCTTCGGGAAGGTGTGACTTTCTTTGTTAACCACCATTTTGAGAGCCCCTCATTCACTCACACACTCACATACACATCTGTGTTAGTTAGTACATTTTGTTAGTAATTTCTGTTTTGATACTTTATTATGTTCATAATAAATGTTTTCTTTTAAAATTGTCCTTTCATTAATGTTGCATAAGTGAATTTTGCCAACCTCTACATTGTCAAGAAATCTATAAACCTTCACTGTTTGTAATATAATCTTTAATAGTAAATATTGTGATTTCTAATTGAATCTAAATGAGGCTGATCTTAATCAATAAATTGGCTATCTTTTCCCTTCTGTGAAGGAGCGTGCCCCGAGAGAACTTTAAATAAACTAAAGTTATGATTTAATATTCACATTTTGGATTACCAAATTTATTGAATGCCCAAAGGCAAACCATCTTATGGTCACACTCCTAAGCATTATTGCACAACATCGTGCTTAGTTGAGCCGCTTGGCCTTGTTTCCATGTCGGAGGTATGGCTTTTTGGCTGCAACTCTTCCATGAAGACCACTTCTGATCAGACTTCTCCAGACAGTAGATGGGTGTTCATGGGTCCCACTGGTCTCTGCCAGTTCTGAGCTGATGGTACTGCTGGACATCACCCGATTTCGAAGGGAAATAAGCTTGATGTATTTTTCATCTGCTGCACTAGGTTTCCTTGGCCGACCACTGCGTCTATGATCCTCAACGTTGCCTGTTTCTTTGTGCTTCTTCAAAAGAGCTTGAACAGCACATCTGGAAACCCCAGTCTGCTTTCAAATCGTTGTCTGGGAGAGACCTTGCTGATGCAGTATAACTACCTTGTGTCTTGTTGCTGTGCTCAGTCTCGCCATGTTGTATGACCTGTGACATCAAACTGTCTTTCACAACCTCACATTGGTAGCAGAGTGTGGCTGTCCCTCACCCAGTTTTAAGCCTCCTACACAGCTGTTTCTGTTTCAGTTAATGACTGTTTCAACCTACATGTGAAATTGATGATCATTAGCACCGGTTTGGTATAATTGGCTGATCATACACCTGACTATAATCCTACAGAATTCCTGACTTTGTTAAGTGTACCTATTAGAATTGATGCTGGTTTGAAGGAAAAGGGTAGTAACACCAAATATTGATTTGATTTAGATTTTTCTTTTGTTCGCTCAATTTGCATTTTGTTAATTGATGAAAATAAACTTTTAACACTTCCATTTTTCAAGGCATTCTTTGTTTAGAGCATTTTTTCACACCTGCCTAAACCTTTTGCACAGCACTGTATATATATATATTTTCTTTCTGTTCGTGTTTTTAGAGTTTTTAAATGCAACAAACCAACCAAATCCGGAAGAAAGATACCATTAATATATCTTTAAAAACAAACTGACAGCACAGTTTGAAGTAGAATACAAAAGCAGAGGGAGATTCTCTTCAACCCAATGTGTGAAACAATACCGTCACACATAAACATAACCATGAGGTTGCCACTGCATGGGGTGAAAAAACAAACAGACTGGAGTCAAGTACCGCTCAAGTCACTGTCGGATCAATGAGTTTGAATTAGATTGATATAATTATGAATATGTTGCTGGGTTACCTACGTCATTGTGCCTACAATAGTTTGTAAAGTCATTCTTACAATGTCAACGTTGCTATTGCAAGAAAGGTTGAATTCAAGAGGCCTAACGCCAGGTTCACGCCAGACGCTGAAGTGACGCCAAAGCAACGCGTAAGCGCAGCGCCAAGCCTTAAATAACAGCTGGCTCCCATCCACTGCCATGTTAATCCTTTGTGTGGGTCCCACCGGAGGCTGAAGCGCTGCGCCAAGGCTGCCTAGCGCCGTGCAGCGATCGTTTCGGCGTCGAGTCTATTTTTTGCGCTTGATGCGAGCGTATCGCACCAGGAAACACACTAAAAAATGATTTTGAATGATATTGATGACATATTTTATATGATATAAATGATCAAATATGCATCCCATACTTTGTATTCCCCTTCTGTTGTCCTGGAGTTTTAATTTTACTAATTTTACCAATCACATTATTAAATGTCCCCCTCTGCCCATCCACTACAGACACACAAGCAGTCATAAAGATAAAAAGAGAGGGGGGGGGTCTACGTACTCTCCCCATAGGCTTGAGTGGAGAATACGTAATTTACCCTCGACACCCGACATTGAACGGAGCAAACAGCGGAGAAGTTATTGAAGAAGGATGACATTAAATTAATAATTGAAGTGGAGAAGTACAGTGAGCTGTATGATCCTCGGCACATGTTGTCTAAAGACAACACCAAAAAGGACCAATGTTGGGTCGCTGTTGCAGTTAATGTTGGAGCAACAAGTGACCATATGCTTTCATACTACTCAGTCAACGGGTGATATTAGCGCGGCGCTTCCGCATTTGCTTCCGCGTCCACGGTGAACATGGGTAATGTTGATACACATCCACACAGCAAACAATTCAAAGTGCATTTCATATCATATCAATGTGCATCATAACACGAACCAGCATATGGTAAAATCCATTAGTCTTTATAGCGGATTATAATAGACCTCTACACATTGCCAGTGGCCATCTTGGTTTTTAGCTTCAGCTGCACGTCCACTGTGCACACATCACATGAAACCCTCCTAATTTTAGATATATGGTTGTGATTTTGAGCGGTTTCAGGACCAATGTAAAGGGGTCTGAATTGGAGGGGGGGCCAGAACCATCTGTAAAAGGGAATAAACATGAGCTCCCTGCTTGGTCTGATTTTCATGCAAAGTAAACAATGTAGAGCCGATGATGCATTACTAAATAGCTGAAAGTTGGAAATGATGGCTAAGTTACAATCATTATTGTTGCCCATTTTAAGCCAAGTTAGAGCTGTATCAGTGTATACAGTATAATTGTGAATAAGGAAAATTACATTAATGTGATGTAAAGCCAGTGATAGGAGCAAAACACTTTTGTGATGTATCACTATTACGTACTTAGACACAAGCAGCATGTGTCTACACAGAAGGCATGTAGTGATCAACAGGTGAGCAGACCAGCAGCAGCACCAGCTCCAGTGCTCCATGTGGAAGTAAACCAGAGGCATAACAATGTGCTTGTGGGTGAGAGGAATGAGTGAGAATTGTGTCTGAGACTGTTTCTGTGCAGGGACACACCAGACAGAGCAAAACCGAACAGAACAGAATGACTTTGTAAACCTTTGTCCCCACTGTAAGGTTCACATGTTTCTATTGTAATACATTATCCCCCACTTACTTTTCCTTTTGGTTTACCCAAATGAGCCTGGCAACAGTTGGATCAGCCATGGTTTTGATGTAGAAGCCATAACAAGTGGGTGCACTTTATTTTGTTTAAACAAACACTAGTAAATGAACAACAATCATATCATTGTCTCCCCTGTCAGAAAAACCGTGCAATTTATCTTTTGCTGGATGATTAGCTAAACAGCTTTACCATAGCATATCATGACAACGCAGCTATTAGTGTATTACTCCTATATGTCTTCAGCTCACAAAGTTACTGTAGCCAGAATATACTGAGGAAATGGTGGCAGGTTTAGAGGAGGGGACACAGTTACTGCATCATCAAATTGACTGCAAGCCTCCAGCCAACAGCTGCTGGTGTAGTTATAACACTTTAACACTTTATACAGTCTTTGATGGAGTGCTTTAGTCAACATAATTCGGTACTTTGGAAGAACATGATCTAGAACTCAAGCGTGACACTCAGTAGTCCGGCCAATACTCCTGCATCATGTTGGAGTCATGTTCTTTACGTTTGCATAATGCACATCTAGAGGCGACTCTCACACACACACACAAACAAAGCCAGGTGAAGCGAGAGCAGAGGCAGATGTTTCCCAGACGCCCTGGTTGACCAATCACAACAGACTGGACTCGCAAACAGAGCAGACTGGGAGTCATCACATGAGGGGCCGTAAAGAGGATGAAAAGAGGAGATGCAGCAATGGACAGTTTGAAGAAAGTGATGTTTTCTGAGCATGTTAACCTTTTAATGTCACGACCCAACTTAGAATTATGAACCTGAATATGTCCTTTGATTATTTAGGAAAATGTTGAGGAAATCAAATATAGCTTTTTGATTTAATGAATCAAGCCATCATTGTCTGTGCAGTACCAGAGTGAAAAGACAGGAAGAGAAAGTTTCTCTCTGTCCTATAAAAAATAAAAGTCAAACTCTTTGCTTTCCTCTTTCCTCCTCTCATTATCTGTGTACAGAGGTAGAATAGCCACTGCTGTGAAACTAAACATGTTTGGCTACTAGAGATGTAACATTTGATTTGGTCTGAAACTTATATTTAATATGCATGTGTGACCTTAATTTTGGTTTTCACAAAATATGCCAAAGCCATTTTCTTCAAATTGATCAAACAACAACAAACTATACATTAGTTTTACCTGCATTTGAAGATCCACAGACGCAATAGGCCCAGTGTGGAGCAGAGCAGGAGACAGCGTCCCAAAAGACAGACAAGAAAGAAAAGAGATGATTAGCATCTTAACACCATGCAAGAACAGTTTTAAATCCCACCACAGCAAATAAAATATGACAAGATTACATCTCAATAGGTCGAAGACACTGAGAATTGTAAATATGGAGCACCAGCAACCAATCCAGCTGCTGAAAGCTATCTGTCTCTTCTGTTTGAGACTAATTAGCTGATTCCTCCTGACGGAATGGTGGCTGACAGAGTCTGCTCCATGCCAGGGTGAGATAGTGCGTGTGCCAGTTCTCTCTGGCATGGCAGCGAGGGAGAGGCTGGCCTGCAGTCAGGCTGGAGATGAGGTGAAAAGGGCTTCGTTAGTAGCAGCAGAGTGTGAACATCCTCGTGCTTGACTACCAGGAAATTACATACGTAGTGGTAATTATCTTAAACAGAAAGTTTAAATGTAATAAAGCAAAATAACCCTTTTAAAAAGCACACTAAAAGGTCAGTGAGGGAAAGTGAAGTGCAGCCAATTTTGTCAAACAGCTGCTTGTGTGTGTTTATGAGGAGAATGAGTAATGGAAGTCGGGCTCTACACTGGAATGCCTCCATATCTCATGAGGGGTGAACAACAACTGAAAATATACACAAAACACTTCTTTCAGCCTGAAGGTGAATACAAACTCTGGAGACTGAATGACTTTGTGTTGAAGTAGAAACGAGAGAATGTGGGAGGAAGAGGAGGAGGAGGACGATGAAGACAGAGAGGGGCAGGAGCACTCCTACCGAACCTACTGGTTATTTTGCGTTTATTGAGTTTGAAAAAAGCTTAGGTACAGGGTTAGAGGCTAAGATGGTGCAGAGAAGAAGACAGAGAACAACTATAAACACCCACTGGCAGTTCAGAATGAATAGCAAACATCTCTGCTTAGAAACCTGTCGAGAGCTGAGGAACCATTCCGGCCTTAAAGCCTTTCATTTCTCCTCTTTACTTCGCATCATGGCGGCTGGTGGTCTGTGTGTAGTGCGCAGCCGTAAGTGTGTTTGTTGGAAATGAGGGACTAAAGTCGGGGGGCGGCAGGGGTCCTTTGTCTGAACTGAATGCCTGTGCAGGAATTTCTTATTGGCTCAGATGGAAAATCTATGTCACTCTCTGATGACTAAAGGATTGTTTTTTGTAATGAAAGCAGAGATGGATAATGCCTGTGAGAAGACAGTGCAAATCCCAGCATGCAAACAAACAGAGTGAAAAATGGTTTTGCGGTGAGAACCAGAAGCCAGGTCAGGATTCACACACACACACACACACACACAAACACACACACACACATGCACACACACGGATGCACACACATGTTCCCTGTCCCCATGAAAAAAAAAACTGTGACGAACAGTCTCTCCTCCGTCTGGCGGGACAGCACAGTACGGCGTCTCTCCAGCTGTTTGTCTCTAATATGTTTTTTATCTCTCTCAGGCTTGTTCCCCGGTTTAAGTCCCTATTCCCTTGTCATGTCCTCCGTCCTTCCACCTTCTCTGTCCTTTTGTGTTTCACACCCTGCATCGCATTTACAACGGACGTGCAGGATGTTTATCTTGATGGACTTCATTGTGTTATTCTACGTGAACTCCATGTCAAGCAGATGTACATACATCCCTGTACAAATGCTTGGGCTCGTCCTTGGTGATTCATGACACATCCACTTAAGTCTTGGCCGAATCCAATTCACACACAGTCAATAGCAGACAAAACCTTAACTGACAGAGTCTCTCCTCTTCTCCTCCCCTCTCCTTTTCCCCTTTGACTCTTTTCTTGTCTCCCTGACTTTATAGTCAGTGGAGAGGTCAATAGGTGGAGGAACTAGTCGAGTTGTTGTGAGTTGCTGCTCCGAATAGAGGAAGACATAAGGGACAATGTGTAGTTTTCAGCCTGGGACTGAATCACCTGCTGCCGCAGATCTGCTGGCCTTGGTCTGTTGCTTACAGGGTTCATTACTACACTATTCTGAGCCAGTCAGTTAGGGCTTGACGTCATGTCTCCCATTGTTTATCGAAAAGAGCGTAGTAGAAAATGAAGGACCAGGTGGTAGTAGAAATGGAGGAAGATTAGGAAAAAGAGAAATAAAAGAGGTTGCCCTTGAGATAAACTGGCAATGTCATATAAATAAAAAGAAATGCATTCGTTTGAGCAAATACGTTTAACACAATACACCATCTGCGCACATAAATAGGAAAACGAAAAGAAATAAATGATGCAGCGTTTGAAAAGATAATCAAAATCAAAAACCCTGAATGGAGTAAATGTTTGAAATGTATTCATGATTCTGAAAACTAGTGACATCCTGCCAAACAGCTGTGATGGTTCATATTTAAAAGTCTATTATTAATTAACCAAAGCAGACAACACAGCTGAGCCGTGATAAAGAAAGAGACGTGAAGTTTTGTGGTGGTTTGAAGGACACAAGATGGAGGTCAGTTTGTGTGTGGATGCTCTGTCTGCGGTGTCTGGTGGAGAAGAGACCGAGAAGACAAGTGAGGTCCAAACACCGACAGGACACTAGAGAGCAGCTCCAGCCCTCTGACTGTGACAGAGGACCAGAGGTGTCAAGTAACGAAGTACAAATACTTCGTTACCTTACTTAAGTAGAAATTTTGGGTATCTATACTTTACTTGAGTATTTATTTTTTAGACGACTTTTTACTTCTACTCCTTACATTTTCACGCAAATATCTGTACTTTCTACTCCTTACATTTTTAAAAAAGGCCTCGTTACTCCGATTTAATTTTGGCACACAACCGCACCGGAGGGTTCCGAAAAAGGAGGAGAGCAAAGCCAGAGCTGCGCGCGGCGTAAGCCACCGTCCTCGCAGCATCCGCCATCCACCCGCCTCCGCCTATGCGCCTCGCTGTCAGGTCCGTCGGAGCAGGCCGCCAAAGGCGCACGGAGGTGGGGTTCAGAAGAGCGGAGAAGGAGGCACCGCACGGTCGTGGACTGGGCTCAGACAAAGTGGAGGAGACAGAAAAAGCGAAGGGGGGGGGGGAGCACTCGCGTGCCAACCCACGCACGGGAGACACGTTGGCCCTGGGGGCGCAGCGCGAGACCCTAAGCACCTGTGGGGGGGTTTGGGTGCCATGCTCGACCAGAGTCGAATCAGGCTGTACCGGTAATGATCCTTCCGCAGGTTCACCTACAGAAACCCTGTTACGACTATTACCTCCTCTAGATCAGGGGTGTCCAAACTACGGCCCGCGGGCCAAGTGCGGCCCGCCATCCATTTTTAATTGGCCCGCATCAAAAAATTAATAAATGATAATAAATATGACCCGCACTTACTGGGAATTCCTCGTTCATGGGTAATAATTGCAATCCCCAATCCATATCACGAGTGGGGTTCAGCGGGTTACCCGGAGACACAGTAGATGTAGTGAAGTCCTTCCCAGCTGTGTGCCAGCTTTCACTTAAGTTTAATACTGCACTCCCTGCCTCAGCAACCTGTGAAAGATTGTTTAGTGTTGCAGGACTCATCTTCAGGCCAGGAATATCATGCATAGGCTCAAATAACTTTGAGAACCTGCTGCTTTTGCGGCTGAACAAAGCCTATTGGTAGTGTTATTGTAAATACAGGATTGAGTCCAAAGGTCTCAAGGTCTCTTCCAATAAAGGTTATTGATAACATTCCACTGAAGTTTGACTTTTTGCATTATTACAATACTTATTGGCAACTAGTTATCATGTCTTCCGCTCCATGAAACGCATGTAAATGCTAAGTAGTACACATATGGTACTTTAATGTATTTTCATTGTAATAAAATGTGATGATTTTCAATAGGCATATATGCAGCTGAAACGGGTAGCCTAGTGCATCCCACATTTTTCAACATAACATTTTAATATAACATGATAGTCATAATGGCCTTTGGAAAACTGTTTATTTAGGAGGAGGTGGGGTAGTGCACTATAGGCCCCTGACGCCGGGTTTACACCGGGCGCTGAAGCGACGCGTAAGCGCAGCGCCCTAGCGCGCCGGCGCTTGGCTAAACACACAGGACGCTGAAGCCTTGCGTAAGCGTCGCGTAGATCCCTAGTGCGCAGGCGCCAGGCTGGTCACAACAGACACGCTTTTCTCCGCGGCGGTCATCCTGCATTCCTCTCCGTGATCACACATACAGTTGATATTTGTCATTAACTGCAACGGCGTCCCAGCATTTGTCCTTTTTAATGTTGTCTTTATACAACATGTGCGGAGGATCATACAGCGCACTGTACTTCTCCATATCAATTATTAATTTAATGTCATCCTTCTTCAAGAACTTCTCCGCTGTTTGCTCCGTTCAATGTTGGGTGTCGAGGGTAAATTACGTATTCTCCACTCAAGCCTATGGGGAGAGTACGTAGACACACACACACTCCCGCCCCCCCCCTCTCTTTTTATCTTTATGACTGCTTGTGTGTCTGTAGTGGGGGCAGAGGGGGACATTTAATAATGTGATCGGTAAAATTGGTAAAATTAAAACTCCAGGACAACAGAAGGGGAATACAAACTATTGGATGCATATTTGATCATTTATATCATATAAAATATGTCATCAATATCGTTTAAAATAATTTTTCAGTGTGTTTCCTGCAGCGATACGCTCGCGTCAAGCGCAAAAAATAGACTCGACGCCGAAACGATCGCTGCACTGCGCGAGGGAGCCTTGGCGCAGCGCTGCACTTCAGCGTCCTGTGGGACCGACACAGAGGATTAACATGAGAGTGGATGGGAGTCAGCTGTTATTTAAGGCATGGCGCTGCGCTTACGCGACGCTTACGCGTCGCTTCAGCGCCCGGTGTAAACCCTGCGTGAGACCCTTAAGAGTTTGTCCTTAATGGAAAAAAAAATTCCCTTACATTACTTTTACTTTCATACTTTAAGTAGTTTTGAAACCAGTACTTTTACACTTTTACTTAAGTAAAAAGCTTGTGTTGATACTTCAACTTCTACAAAAGTATTTTTAAACCCAAGTATCTATACTTCTACTTGAGTAATGAATGCGAATACTTTTGACACCTCTGCAGAGGACAGACTGGGAGGGAGGACAGCTGTCCAGCTTTAGATCAGCTTCAGGACAACATGGAGACATATAAGAGGACAGGACCAAGGACTGGACACTGAGGGGACACACAGCATCCCACTGCCTCACAGAGAGAACAAACACTTCACACCATGTGAGAATGTGTCCTTCATTGCAACTGAGCACGGCTACCATGAACATTAAAAGGACTGTTCAGGGAAACCAGATACGTCCAGACCTCAAATAAAGACTTCGGACTCCCCTGATAGAAGAACAAGCCAATCTAATTTCGGTTATCTGGTGATTAAATGTTCATTTCCTCCATTATGAATGGTCATCAGCTCACCATCTGCTGGGCAACGGAGTAGAGCAGACGTGTTGTGATGTAATGTGATCGGACGTGTGGAAACACGCAGGATAAAAACAGTTCCACTCCAATCAAGGTAGCTGAAGTCCATGAGGCTGTTGTGGAATATTGTGAAATGTCAAATGTTAGAATAGACTCATTTATTTTATTGCTTTTCTATATTTAAAACACAAGCAGATACTTTTTGTTCGTGTTTTAGGTCCAGGCGACATTTTGCCTTTCTTCATATGAATATAGATAAATTAAAAGTCATTTGTTGCATCTCATGAGCTCTGCACACAAACTGTTAACCTGTGGGAAACAGAAGCATGCACAGTGGTCAGCGGTTTTACATTTAATGGAAACTAGAGGGCTCCTTCCCTCTGAATGTTGTCCCTTACCCACAGTTACTGCATGTAAGACACATAAGAAACATTTTAGTTGGACTAAATTTTCATTACTTTCACAGCACTCACTGCAGTAGTAAAGAACTGCGAAGACTGAAGAAATGTTCTGTGGCATAAGGTGTCTGACTGAATTTCCTCTTTATGTCACTTTGTATCTGAGGTTTAAAAGCTTCTCCCAGAGGGAATGATGTCTTTCTTTCTCTTGCAATGTTTCCCTCTCCAGTAAAATGTGAGCACAGCTTGTGAGCTTTGAAGCAAAATGTAGTGTAAGTCTTTGATGTACTGTATTTGTTTCACACAGTACATACAAGTGGGTCATTACCTGAGTCTCAGGATAACCCTGAGTACAGGGCACTAGTCACTATGCTATTGCTTGTTCACAGTGTGCCTGTTGCTCCAGAATGTTTGTCATGACGGGCAAATGAGGTTAAAAAGCAAAATTCCGTATTGTCACAGTGACGTCACCCATCAAACGTACAGTTGTGACATTATCACTGACATCACAGCAAGAGCAGTTTAAAGTTAATGGAGGTTTAGGTTTAGGGATGGAGTCTCCACGACTGCCCAGACCAAAACACTTCAAAGTCACATCCAAAACACTTCAGTCACTGCACTTTCCGGGGTCTTCAGAAAAACACCCCACCAAGTCTGAAGATGAGTCATTAGATGGGCTGCTGTGGAGAGAATCTATGTAGAGGCACACAGACACAAAGACAGACTGACAGAGGTTTCTGGATTCATTCGCAGGGTGTAGCCACAGTCACATTCCAGGCTAAGTATTAATTTACACTGTGTTGCCTGATATATTTTAGTATGCACCGTGAAACAAGCGGCACACTGTTAAGGTTAAATGGTTTGTTTCACACTATTAAGTTTATAGGGTACATAAACAACCATTAGCTGTAACAGCTGAGATACACAACCAACCTCCATGGAAACAGGCAGGTTAAGCTTTGATCTTTGATCTATGAAGTCTGTTAAATGAAGTCATTACCTCATCAGGCGATGTTTTCTAACAATGCCACATACTGACTGGCTTATTATTGAAAAACTTAAAAAAAGATACTTACTATTTTTTCAATTAAAGAAGAAATAAAGCCTTATACACATATCTTAGAAATCCCTGTCTGTGTGTGGCTCACTTATTTATAATTATTAGATGTACTACCTTTATAGAAACATTTTTTCCCCCGATCTTTAAATTTAAAGGTGGTTACTTAGGTTTCTGAATACCTAAACAATTGAACACAAAAACTTTTAATTATTGAAAAAACAAACAAAACCTTAAAATAGCAATCGGTTAGGCAGTGTAGACACTGATATTAATAAATTGGAGGAAACATATAAACCTTTGCAAATATCTGTTTAAGTCACTTTTGCCTTGTGAAGTTGAAATACTGTTAAAAGAATGTAAGCAATTTGAAAATGTATTCATAAGAAAATGTATTTACATACAAAATGATGTATTACAGCTATTGAAACAACATGTTAGAACTACCTTTTTAGACGCTGTCGTTTGTCGTTGACCTAAAACCACTCATCTCTTTGGATTCTCACCTGACGTGTGTGTGAAAAGCCCAAGGAACTGCAGGTTTGGCTTTGGATTGATTTGGACATGCTACACTACACTATAACTACGATAGTAATACACATTTAATAAACAGGCCACTTGTGCTCTATTGCAGAATTGACTGGGCCTCATCAACATTGTTGATCCCATCAACAGGGCCTTCATGACAGCAGTGACGGCAACTGATTTTACAGTCCGGGGTTGTGCGCTTCATTTTAAATAAACAGGTGAACAGCAACAGCTTCAGGTTCCGTTAACTGGCTCCTGCAGCAGGTCTTCACTCGCTGCGGCTCAATTACTGCAGGTCCCTTTTACAGTTTCAGAAAGAAAGCTGCAACTATCATCACCATCGATCAAACAAACAGTCCATTCCAAACCGACTGGTTTAGAGCAGGCACATCATCTGTGTTATCAACTCTCCCAACAGCTGTCAACTCATTTCCAGTCGGTTCTAATTAATTTAGATGATACATTCTCCAGTCATGAGTCATACATTTACAACGCACACACAAGGAGAACATCAGCCATTAAATCAATTAATGTCAAATAGCTCATGTCCCCCATCATCAGTGGCTGTCTGTCAATGTCAGCTCGGCGTACTGTGTTGTGCAGTGAATGGCTTATTGTCCAAAAATAAAGTCGACAGTCACCATATTAATTGACACAATAGTACAGGCCCAGCAGTCGCACACAGATAAATGGTTGGACGCTAATTGATTATTTGCCAGAGGTGACCGATTCAGTGTGACATCTGCCACTAGCTCATCTTAACAGAGAACTTTAAGTTACTGTTTAACCTGCACCAAGGGCAGCATCCTATTAGACCTTACAGTGGCCAGAGAGTGGGACATGTCCCATCATGTAATGGGCAACAGTCAGGTTAACAACCAGACTGCTGGTGTTCTATTATAAGTTACACAAACAATATGCACATGCCACATGAATATTAAGAACCAGAAAGGTTATTGGGAACAATTGCTCCTTTTATTAGTTATTAGCGCTGCACCTGGGAAAACTGATATGCAAAAATTAGATGTGAAAAACAGTAAGCCATTTGAAGGCCTTTGGACAGACAGACACTAATCTTGATAAAAAAAATGTCTATTTAGTTCTAATGATGTGATCTGCCACATGTGACTGGTTCACTGCTTTTTGTTATTCACTGATATGTATATTAAGTGACAGGCTCCTGTCAATAATCAACCAACTGTGTGCGGTCCAGATGGGTATTAAGATTGGCTCCTGATGGAGGCTGCTCATCAGCATTTGTCAGATAAATCACAGAAATTAAAACAGAAACTCAGAGTCAGTATTAATAAACTCAGAGGAAGAAAAAAAAAACACACACGACACTGAAACTTTGGAAACAGGATGTTTATGCTTTCATCACTCAATCTTCATTTAGTGCTGTCAGATATTTGAGATGGCCCCATTTCATCAAAACATATTAAATGTCATTTGAAAGTCAGTTTTCATAATTAGATCTGATTGTTCATATGCATATCAAGATCTGAGGGGCATGTTCGAATATTACCTGTCATCCAAATGGCTGTGGTGTTAAAAATAGATATAAAAAATGACAATAGTTTGAAATGAACTATTGAAGTCAATTTTTTAGACAATAATAGCATATCAGGCTTTGTTGGATAGATGTGATGTGATGAAATCTGTCTAATAATGTACTTGTATATGATTTAAAGTCACGGTGAGCAAAAGCTGTTATATAAGAGCTCAGGGCTTGAATTAGTGGTTCTTTTTCCACTTCTTCGAATTTCAAATTACTGTTGCTTCTATGCTCAGAAGGTCAGAAGTGTGAGAGGCAGCGTAGACGTTTGCCTTTCACATATGAAGAACGCAGCTGGAGACTCTCTGATGAGACGCCTTCACAAGAACAGAGAAACCCCCGGGATGCTCAGGTGAGAGGAAGTAGCGCGGAGGAAGTGTATGTAACGTTTTAATTTTCCTGTAGACATCACGTATGTTTGTCACACATCAAGACACCTTTGGAATGCAGTAATAGTGTCATCATGTGTACGGCTTCTTTTAATTTTTGCCTCTGCCGCGTGTTCTAAACGCCCAATCGCTCACGTGAATCCTGCAGAGTATCTCCTGCTGTGTTCTTGATTCGCTCTTCTCTGTAGACATTTTTTTTTTTTTTTTAAGGAGCTGGCCAGAGAAACTAAATGCAGAAAGTCAGTGGCCTCTCTCTCAGACATTTGCATTTTCAAAAAACAGCCCCTCTGGAGAATGTGCAGAGGTCGCCTGGAGTTCAGTGCATTTCTAAAAGCAGCTATAGTTCAGGGTTTGAATTAGTGGGACTTGTTCTGCTTCTTCACACTTTTCTTGCAAACGAAACTGACAGTTTTAGTTGTTTCATGCGCGGCCACAGGTGTAAGAAGCAGGCTTGGAGATAAGGGTGCTTTAAAGTCAGATTGGCGATGATTCAATACCACCAGTTTCCGCCGTTTTCATCACCTTACTGACAATCAAAGTGTCACACATTCATTTATGTGACTGTGAGCAAAAACTATAAAAGCACCAATCCCTGGGATTGACTTCTCCCACTGTTTGCTTGTCGGTTCCTCTGCGTATTAGGGTTTTGGAGGTTAGAGATCTATTTACCCAAGCGGGGAGAATATAATTGTCCACGTTATTATAAACAGAGGGAACTGTACAACAGAGAGAGAACAGTGTCAACAGCCTCAGCCAAGCAGTGAGTTATCGGACGGATTCTTCAAGGCTCTCTGGGCTAAACACATCATGAGCAGAGTGATGAAGCCCGGTTTTCCACTCCAATCGCTCCTTCAGAAAGTTGGATTGAATGCACGATGACTTATTATGGACGAAGAGGAGCGGGAACGACACTTCACAACCATTTCCACCGGCATTCTGCAGACAAACACTCCTCACAAGGCCTCTTTAACTCACTCTCACAAAGAGATGCAGCACAGTTCAGGCTCAATCACGACACTAAACAATCCTGACGCTCATATTACCTTGTTTGATAGCATTACACTTGCATCGCAAAAAACACTTGTATACTTAACAAAAATGCTGGTGAAATTACTGTCACACTTACTATTTGAAAAGATCTGAGCTGAATAGGGTTTCTTTTTTTGTTCTCGTATTCTTTTTATTGCTTGTACGGTACAAAATGGTAAAAAAGGGGTCGCATTTTATCTAACAGAACCCCTGATGCTGTTACCTCTGCCCAGGCAAAACTGCAAACACACACACATACTCACACCTACACACACACAGCTGCTAAATGATCCTTTTCGCTTTGTTAAATTTGCAGTCTGGTGTGTTGTGGAGCCACAACTGATTGCACTTTAATGCATTTTTCGATTTGCATAGTAATGTCTCTCATCACACGCTTCCAAAAAAAAGGTGTTTTTTTTTCACATTATTTTACAAATTGGGTCCTCATAATGACAAAAAATGAGAGAGAAAGGGAAATTAGGTTTGACAATTGTGAAAAAGCTAGCCCCAAACTGAATATTGCAGGCTCCCGAGGCACTGATGGAGGACCAGGGTCACATGGCATGCCCTCAATAGTCAGGGACATTCAGTTCATCGGACTTCTGGGACACGAATCCCAGGAGCTTGATGTGTGGGATCACAACTTGTGTGTCGACCCAAACATTTTAGTCATATTCTGTGCCACTCTGAGATATATTTTCAAACATGAGTGATTGATTTATTGGTATATATTGTTGATTCATGCACATTATGTTCCCAGTCTAGAACAGGCTTACAATACACAAGTATCTATACAAAGAACAAAAGTACAAACAAAGAAGAGTAGCAGATTCAATAACAACTAAAGATTCTTTCCAAGATTACAAAGAAAGGTAGCCAACTTAAAAGTTTGAAAATTCTACAACCGTTCCATTTACTCATCACCAGTGCACCAACAAAAATGTTATTTAATATAGTGTTGACTTATAATAATATGGGCAAACATGAGAGCCTATCGTGACAGAGTCTTGTGTGGAGCAAATAAACATTGTGACGTCTGCGTTTAAAACACAAAAACCACAGGGCATCACCTTAGTCTCAGGGGAAAAACAACCTCCTTTGTTTTGGTTCCATGCTCACATTTAATAACAGGTAAAAAAAATAAGAGGAAAATGTGAAAAGACCGGTGTTTAAGAAAAAGTTATTGTACTCCAACCTACAGAAAATTAAAGTAGGAAACCCACTGTGGTATATGCGTGGTGCTTGAAGAGAGCAGAGGGTGTTATTTCATTCCTCACTTATTTTTCTCTCTGTCCTCGTGGAGGTCATGTGCAGCACTTATGACAAAGAAGAGGGAAAAGAGAGGAAGGAAAACATGAGGCCAAGATAAAACATTTGATTTATCGACTGTATATGTGATGATTTATCCGTAGTTTGCCTCAACCACGCAGAGTGCACGCTGCCCTTCAACATTCAAAGTCAAAATTCATTAGACAGTGAAACCTTTCCTACTGTATTAACTTTAAACGCTTCACGTCGACCAATGAGCGGCGACCAGACACCCGCGGGAATGGCTGTCGTAATCAGCGAGGCGGAGGTATTTTAAAAGAACCTGTTGTGAGGAATATCTCATCACATCTGAAGCCACATCTTTGTGTTTGGGAGTTTGACTCTCCTCCTACAGACATCTAAAAGGAAGCCACAGAAGCGATGATGCTTCAAAAGACCCAAGCTCCTTCAGGGACGGCCGAATCTCATCATAGCTCCTGATGTATATCTAAGAGCATTGTCAGAAAATAGGGGAAAGATAAGGACATAATTTAGCTCCACCAATGTTCATATAATGACAGTGGCGCAGTGAGGAAATTGGCGAATCTGAACAATCTGAATTGAGCAGGGGTAATTTTATCTCCATACTTTTTTTTAAGCCAAATGCACAGAGAAAATGGAAGAGCATTAATTTCACAGTTCATACTCCATACAATCTTTTATCAGCTGAAATGGTTCATCAGGCACAGACAGAGCTGTTAGTCTGCTGGAGATACTTTGATCTGCTCATCAAAATACTTCACAGGCATTCATCCCGGCCCCGCTGTGTATTTAGCTCTTCACACAAGTGCAGGCGATAAATAAGAAATGGTGAAAGATTATTTTTTTAACTCAAAGAGAAAGAAACAGGTGAAAATATTATTAATGTTTATACATTTTATCGTATTAAATGATTAATTGTGGAGCTGTTCCGTACAAGCTCCACTTAATTAACTTTAACAAGCCGTTAGTTCTTCTGTAATAGAACACAGTGAGGGGAATTGAACATTTTCTTTTTCTAGATTTTCATTCATTAAGTGTGTCCTCAGAAATACAGGTTTCACTCTTGTACTTTGCACAAGGACATATTTTCCGCCGCAAGAGCCGTTCAATGCCAAGGATGATGGAGGACCTACACAAGTTGATGTCATTCACCCAGAACCTACACTTTACATCAGTGCCCACCCACCCAGCCGGCCAGTCTCACAGTGGAGTGCCAGTGTCCGGTCAGCGCAGCACATTAAAGCCCGGCTCTCAATTTGCATTTAGAGAGCCCCGTGGCCAATTTCCTTTGGAGGAATGAAGGAGAGAAATGCACAAAGTCATTTCGCTCCTGAACTCTGTCACCGAGTGTCCCCTCAGCAGAGTGAGGGTTTCGCCGAGGGGGGGCAGGCGGTCAGCCCTGGACACCGATGTCATGTCAGGCCTGTCGACAGCCCTGACACGGAGAAATCAGCGTTCACCTCACACACACTCTGGGATAATTACACATCATTAACGAGGTGGAGGACTTTAAATGTGTCAAAATGAAAAGAGATTGGCGAGCCAAAACGGGAAAGGGTTGAGGGTCACAGCAGATAAGCACGCTGCAGTAACTTTGTACTCAGTAAAACAGAAGGACTTTTTTTAATTGTTTTCAGAAACAGACAAATGCTTCCTTTGAATGTGACAACTGTGCCAAATTCCAATCATCAACTGACAATAACAGGAAAAATAACTTCATCCTCACAAAAGACTGGACTTTAATTTAGATGCAACTGAAGCATGACATTGCGAGACAAGGTTAAAGTAGATGATAAAAAAATAAGCTCTTGATTGATTTAAAATTGGCAAACATACTTTTGTAAATTGACATTGTCTGCATGTTTTCTTCAAAAAGCTTTCATACTTTCAGTCTACCATTTATATTTTTTCCTCTTTCAACAAATTAAGTTTGATTACAGTGCAGCACAAATGATGAAATCATTTGAGTGGTCTGCTAAAAATTCAGCTATCATCATAACAATAACCATCATTATATTAAATGTTTATCTCGTGCGTTTAAACCAAAAACCTTCAAAACTAGAATGACACTCAGTTGAGCACATATCATCACCAAGGCCTAACAGTCCTAGTTCAGATCCGTTCCCTAAAGATTTCTGACTTTTCCTACACGATCCAGCTTATTCACAAACCAATGGACAGAGTTTGCAACATAACCTCTTTGGTGGAGATTACGACGACATAGCAGTTTAAGCCTTAGCTGTAATTAGCATATGCTAATATGCTACATGGCTAAATTTAGACAGAGACTATTCGAAACCAACATCTGCATGTGAAGATGTTTCCATTGTCAGTGTGAGTGTGGCAGTCCTCTCCTGCCAGCATTTATCCTACAGCGTCACGCTGTATAGTCATTTCACAGAGCATTGCATGGCTGCCCACTCAGTCGTGTTCTTCTCAACTTCAATGATTTAGGCCATTATGTTTATGTAAATCACCTGTATTCTATTTAAACATCAATGCAATAGGTCATGATGCTTAGCTTTTGTTAAAGCTGCTTAGGAAAGTGTTGCTGTGTGTTTCCAATGATACTATTGTTTTCACTCAAATAATTTGTCCACCCCATTTACACATTCAACTGAAGGGTAAAAAATAACACATTATAACACAATAATATTTTTTACACAGATAAATAACAATATAGAATGCAATAAAAGGGAAATATCAATGTCATCATTTAAAATGCGTAAGGTAATGACTGAGAACCAGCTTTCACTACTGGCACAAAGCCCATAAGTTATTAGTGGACCTTACAAAGTCACTTGGATTCGGACAACTTAACAGTAGGTTATTATTATTATCATTAATCTCAGAGTGTTTAAATTGATTGTGTATATGTTTAACTCTTCAAGGCTATTTAGGATCACCAGGCAATGTGGTGCTAAGGTCAGGAAGGAGCATGTCACCTAACTTCACGAAACAGTGTTTTCAGGGTGTAATTTTTATTATATTATTCTGGTAAATCCAGTATTCTTGAGAGGTCTCTGTTGTGTGCTCTGTATGCTGCTATCTGCCCGTGTTGAATATTAATACTTAAATCAAATTAGCAAAAAATGACATCCTCGATTAATGACAAAACTAACTTCAAATGTGGTTCAAAGCTAGAAATGTATCAGTAATAAGCTCTTTCCTCTTTCATCACATATGAATTTGATTGAGCATATTTTGTCTCTTTATTCTTCTAGCTGCTCAATTCAAACTGGCATTTGTTCAGCTGCAGTTTATTCAGTCATCTTTTCACTTACAAATAAATGGTGTCCATGGAAACGGATGTGGAAACAAAGAGAGCAGGAACAAAAATAGGGCTTCATCAAATAAACACATATTATGGGGCTGTTTTGATAATCCCTAGTTATTTGAGAGGAATTCAATAGAGTATCATAATGCAGCTGCATTAAAAATGTGTCTGACATATGTAAATTCAAATGTATTTGTACACATAGGTAAGTAAATGTCATCTTTTGATTACATGGCACTATTGTCAACCATAATGCATTTGTGTAACTTTTACAAATTACTGCTTTGCAACAAAACACAGTATCCACCCAGAGGTTGTTTTCACAATGGAGAGCTGTATTTAGGTGTCGAAGTGCAAAGCTAGCAGAAGCCTGACATATGGCAACCCTTCACCCAGTGACCTTGTACTCAGGGCATCTATCTTTCTCCAGCGACCAGAGTGCACTGCTCAAATATTCACTCATTGCCCAAGATGTGAATGTTTTCATGTAAAAGCAGTGAAGGCTGATGACGGTACGATAAAAATGAATCTGTACTCAAGTGAGGATTCACAACCTTGGAGCTCAGGTTTACAATGTGTTTGATGTTAAATAAAAATACTCCATATAATTTGAGAGGGTTGTGCACAAATTAGTAGAAGCTGAACCCACTAAACTAACAGACACACTCAGTAGAGGAAGTGCAGAGAATTTTGATTCACAACAGACATTATATTTATCAAATTGTACAACTCATGAGTGTGATCCAAAAGTGGTTGTTCTCTGTGATCTAACCTGACAGCCAACAAATCAAAGACCTACTTTTAGACTGCCGGAGCAGGAGGAACACAGCAGGATCTCTTCACACACTCAGCACCTTCACATCTGTGCATCAGGAAATCTAGCAACAGTCTTCTGCTGAAGAATCCTTGCGGACATTTGTTATTGAATCAAAATGATAATTTCATTACTCAAATTGACATAGTAAAAATATCATATTGATTAATTCTATCTGAAGATTAAACCCATTGGATTTGTATTAATGGTTTTGTCACAAATCTGGATTCAGACCATATGAAATCAAAATAAGGTTATTTCTGTTACATTTTAAACATTCGATCTGGTGAGTGTTGGCTTTGTGTTGCTGTTAAGGAGCAGAGTACACACTTTTGTGTGATGTACAGACATCCTGTTGCCCCCATCTACTTGGGCTGTATCTACTTTACTTGACATTGATTTTTTTGTGGACTGATTTGCATTGACGTTTTTGTTAAAGTCCAGAGACAAAGTAGTCGCTCCGTTTGAACAGAGAGAAATAATGAACCGATCCATTCTGTTGCCACTGTGATTTATATATGGTATTACTACCAGCAAAATGTATTATATTGTATCATCGAAGGCGCAAACTACAAGCAATCCTGCAAGCCACTTCCACATTCTTCTTTGATTGTTTAATACTGTTTCAACTTCCTGCAGTTATCTAAAGGTCTAAATTATCCCCAAATGTGTTTTTACACTGTCTACGACCCATACCATAGACTGAGATCACCTCTTCTGTCAGATTCAATTTGTTACGTTGGTCCGGACTGTGGCACAAGGAACCTTTCACCCCTGTTACTTTGGTTTGGAGAAAGCCGAGAAGTCCAAAGGTCCAATACAAAGAAGGTGTGAAATTCAAAACTCTCATAATGGTTCCAACATTGGGACTTTACCTTCTTGTACAGGTGTTTTAATATAACTATATCTACATTTGTCTTCACAGGAGGATATAATCTTACCAAAACCCACTGCACACAGTGTACCTGTACATTTAATGACACTATTTCTAATTTGGTATCTCGCACCCATGGGGAAGCATTTGTTTTGTTATAACATTAATTCCAAATAACCTCATTCTCCGAGAATGAATGAGGTTCAAGAATTGGTTCAAGGATCCTCTCCTGTCTTGGAGTAATTCAATAAATAAATTAAGGCTGAAGCACACAATGGTTACACACACGTGCACGCAGCAGCTTAAGTGTGTGGCCATGCATAATATGCGTCCACTTCTTAAGAATTCACTAAGTGGCACAACAAATCATGTGACATCATTTGATTTATATTATCTTTAATAAATTGAAATGAGATGATCACCACCATCACCCACTGGAAACCAGAAAAGGACAGAGAGAGAGAGGAGGGGGTGACGGGACCCAAGGAATTGGTATTCAAGTGCAGACCGTTTTGTGAGCCAAAGTAGAAAATGTTGGCAGACTGAAAAAAGATGTCGGCCCTCCAAGGTGAAAGCCAAATGGAAGATGACAACTAAAGCAGAGGAGGAATGGGTAACAAGGAACAAGGCTTTTATGTGGCCAGACTGCAGAGAGTCTCCTCTCCTCTGCTTGGCTGAGACAATAACCTGATGCATGGTTCCCGGCTCCATCGCTCTCCGCCTTCATTTAAAACAACGGCCACAATGTCACAGTGCCTTCCTCCCCCATCCAGACAGTGATTGATAGGCCACTCTCACACAGATTTAAAGTGACAGAGAGGGCATGCTGCACTTCAGAAACAACAGCGGAAGGCTGTGTTATATCTTTGATAACGTGCTAACATTGTATTTAATTTAAATGATTTGCATGTGCCACTCAGACATACAGAGCCACAACAAAGTCACTATTTACAGCAGCACGAGTCACTGCCTCGTGCCACTTTCACATCTAATCAACTTGCTCGTGAAAGCTTGTGAAGCCTATAAAACAACACAACATGGAAAGTACTTCTGTGATGTAGACCTTGTCAACGTGACAAATGTGATAAACTTTTAGGTCTCAGCTGAGTAAAAGTGAAAAGGTTTTGTGCTGTAAATTATCTAAAAAGTGCAGGGGGAGAATTTGACAAAAGTAGAAAATCTAATTAATTTAATGGGAGTCGGTTGCAGTTTGCCGTGTGGGCTATACATAGTGCAGTCAGTCTGTCATTGTCAGCTCAGCTTAGAAAAGGTAGCATGAACCAAAATGAAGGTGGCAGCTGGGAAGAAGAATGGACTCAGGGATCAGATGAATTCATGAGCACACCACGCAAACTGTGTCTGTGTCTTGCAAGGCAAGGTACTGTGAGATAATTTACCAGAACAAATTAAATACATGCAGGTTTCTATATTAACAATCGATCAAAAACGAGGTACAGCAGATACAGTAATAACCACCTCTTACTGCATATATTGTTGTTTTATGTCCAATTGTTGTTTTATGTTTTATGTACAGTGCACCAACCACACCAAGTAAATTTCCTGTATGTGCAAATATACTTGGCAAATAACTGAATTCTGATTCTGAGTATGCTCTGCAGTCTTTCCTTGTGTCTTTCAGCTCACTGTTTTGGTTGAAGATGAAAATGTGACCCTAGACCAGACATGGGCAAAGTATGGCCCGCGGGCTTTTTAATCCGGCCCGCCGAACTTGTCCAAATTTAAAAAAAAAAAAAAAAAAATTTAATTTAATTTTTTTTTTTTTTTTTTTTGGAAACTAACAATTTTGTAGCACTTAAATGTCACGTACTTATAGAACTTTGTAGTTTTGCTTTATTTTTGAAGAAATCATACTTTCTTGATTCTTGTTGTTCTGGGTTTGAACCCTCGGGGTTGAATGCACTTATTGTAATTTGCTTTGGATAAAAGCGTCAGCTAAATTAAATTTGCCAGGGAGTGTGGTGTATAGGGCTTGAAAAGGCACATGATCTCCCTTCACTTTTTCCCTTTGCCCTGTGAGCCCTTCTGTAAAATGAGAGGATCAAGGAAACAAAAAGTGGACAATGAGTGCCGAGTGTTTAACACGGAGTCGACAACAAAATACTTTTTCACTGATGTCCAATCGAAGGCTGTATGCCTGATATGCCGAGAAACTGTCGCAGTTTTCAGGGAGTACAACATCAGCCGTCACTTTGCTACGAAGTCAGTCAACGCAAGAACGGGTTGCTGCAGCTCAGAGGTTGGCGACTTATTCACAGACTCAGCAACATTTTTTTTCACAGACAATCTGCGATTAAATAGTCATCTACCAAGGCATGTTTTTTGGGGGGCATTCGAAATAGCAAAGGCTAGCAAGCCTTTCTCTGAAGGCGGGTTTTTGTTAAATGGCCTTGCAAATAAGTGCTTTGCTACTTGGTAAAGGCAAAATCCTTTCATGTAATGATTTTTCCATGTCATTTATATTAGTTCACAAAAACACTCCATCCATCTGTTCCTGGCCCGGCCCCTCTGTCAAATTTTGGAACCCATTGTGGCCCGCGAGTCAAAAAGTTTGCCCACCCCTGCCCTAGACAATGATAATGTTGTTTAATGCCTTGTGGTTGTGTGGACAGGTTCATCACATCAACTTAAACGTGACTGGAATGGCATTCCATTTCAAAAAGATCCAGTGAGTGCTTGCCTCTGCTAATGCAATGCCATATCACCAGGTTGAAAAAATACATCCTGGATCTTATTTTTTAACCAAATCTGCTCCAAAATGCAATTGTCCACCCCAACCCTTCAGGATGACGTCATTGATATTGATTGATTTGTTTTTGCATAATCCTGCCAACTAACAAACAAATAAATGCCAATAAAAACACAGCTTCATTGGCAGTGGTAACAAAGACGTTGTGTTGAGCACTAGTTTAATCTGTCCCTACATGTCCCAAGTCCATAACCAAAATATATATATACACATCAATTTGTGAAGAAGTTGTTACATTATTTACCTTTTGATTTATTTTAACAGTAATCGCACAAAACAGCAATAGCACAAAAGATTTTTAAATTTCCCCAAAAATTACAGTAACATTCCAGTTAAGCAATGTGGTGGTTCTAGTCTCTTTGCTAAGATAAGGCTCTGTTATGATTGATTTTATTGTATTTTTACATGTAATCTTGGACAAAAGTACAACTGACAACTGTCAAAGTCAATCACCACTGCATGTGGCAGAGTGGGGAGGCGTTGGGTTCTTTCTCTCAGTTACTGCAGTCACAAGATGACCAACAGGTCAGCCAACCCAGTGGAGTCAGTTCTACAGAGATCTCCCTTCAGCTCCCCTCTCCCCGTCAGAGTCACATTGATAAAACATATATTCTGTTTCTCTCAGAAGCTGCCACAACCCCCCTCTCCATCATCAGATTTACATTTCACTCTGTGCATTCTCAGCATGTGATAGTGAATGTAATTTACAGCATGAATACCAGGGGATACTGAGGCTGTACAGCGAGCTGAGTAGCTTTAGTTGAATTTATGTAGACTGAGGGAATAAATCCATCCCCTGTTCAGTGTAATGTAGTTTACAGTTATCGACTGATATTGTAAAGCTCTGGTAAAATGCCTGGAATCTCGATAACTGTATATGTGCAGAGATGGTGCTAATGCACTGCAGTACGTCTACTTCCAACACCAGCAGGTAATCACTTAATATTCACAGAATTAATAAGCAACCAAAATAAATGCAGTAAACAACAGACGGAGTCAATGTGTTGATCTGGCATTTCATTTTCTAAAATGCTAATTTGCCTAATCAGTTTGTATTTGCTTGGTCTTGAATAAATGAGTGGGGCATCAGGAAACGCCTGAGAACCACTGGATGACTGACCTTTAGTTAATAACACCGCTCCAATGAACGGAGAATAGAAGATAGTCGTCCCAAATTTATCGTTAAGTCTCCTCTGGCAATTTAGACCTAAAGGACAGACACTGACTGTTCCTCTTCTCATCCCACCCACATTTTCTCTAAACATCTCTTTCCATTCTGCTTTTGCTCAATTTTTTTTTTTAGCACATTGTTTTTCCTCACTGTTCCATTTTGACTCTTTTCTCACTTTCTTTAATCACCCTTTATCTTCCTTTCTCAATCCACGTGTCCGTCTCTGGCATCCTTTTATCAGGTCTACACCACATTTCCCCCCATGGTATTTACTCAGGGAGACCATTTTGTCTTCAGATGCCAAGCTTTTGTCGCATACAAACACTTGTTCAAAATCAATTTTCACTACAATCTTTAAAGCCCCCCCCCCAACACCCACACACTCTCCCTATCCTTATTCATTCAGGTCTTTTCTTCATCCCAGCCCATTGTTTTCGGCTCTGAGCGATAAGAAACATAGATTCAGCTCCTTTAAGAAGATTGGATCAAGGACAGAGTTACTGTGACAAACAGAGTCTTCAATCTGATGGGGATCTAAATAAGTTATTATGCAAAGTGCATTGTGTTGAAGGTGTATGTTTTGATACAAACAAAAAGAGGGAGAGTGACTGTTTCCTATCCAGAAAGCTTAACAAAATCCTAACTTATTATGCAACTGTCTGCGGTTTGGATGATTGTTCACTGTATCAGAAATACCTCTGGTTGTGTTTCCATATATTGTTCCTTTATCATAACAAATATATGTAAGCATCATTGATTTGAACTTACTTCAAGCAATAATTGAAGTTTTACTTCAACCACTTCAGAATGTAACAACTGAAGTTATTCTGAAAAGTACCCTTAACTTAAGTCAAAATGAGTTTCTTAAGAAATAGGATAAACGTGTTTGCAGACTTTCCTATAATCCGTTGTTAAAGAAGAGGAGTTCAAACTCTCCCAGGACCGCGCTGTTAAAACAAACTAACTAAACCCTGCTCTTACACATGTATGACTCAAACTCTGTCTTATGTCACATGAAGCAGCATGAAACAGAGCAAGTGGAATACAGAGGACTGTCCTTACATTTGCCAAATAATTATTGGTCTGACATTTGAGATTTGAAGTTCATGTGAACTATTTCAAGTCGCTCAGTACAGAGTGACATTTAAAGCATCGCTGGCATTTTAACTAAGGTTCTGGCATAAAAAAAATGTTAAAAGATTATGCCATTTACATTAGGTATACTATTAATTTTTCTTTCGTCAACGATTGAGACATTTTGACTTTATTAGTGTGTACTGTTCATAGGTCTTACATGGAAGAACAGAGAGAATAGCATGATGAGCTGAAAGGACACTGTATGAAAATCGATGCTTGCAGTGCGAAGCATCATTGAGGTAACACCAAAGCTTTCTGATCATACATACACCCTGAACCTCCAGCATCCAGCCAACCATCTTCAAATCTACAAAAGGTCTTTCAGAGACTTTTTGCAGACCTTTTGTTGTCATTGATGTCAATATGCTAATCTATTTTTTAAAATTTTGTTTGCATACAATTACATTTTTGCAAAAAGCCTATTATTCAACTGCAACGTATTCACATCCTCATAGGCCATTTAAATAAAACTGACATCTAAGGCATATGTGTTAGGGGCTTTTTTTTATAGCTAAATAAATAGGAATAGCATGATTAAACATGGAAACACATAATGTGTTCATATACAAGTGATTCACCTGTTACTTAAAGAACAAAGGACTGGGCTCTCTGTTCCCGTGGTAGTCTTGAGCCTTTGCTGTATTTTTTCCCCTAAAAGATTGTATATCTTCTCCCTGGAACATGAGGTGCCTCTGCTTGTGGCAGAGATCAAGGAAGCCCTGTCACCTGCACACATTGAAAATCTTCTCGCGTGTATCTGATCGACACCGGGCGCAGCAGAGACACACATCAGCACAGCACGTCTCCCTCTATTCTCACATTTTCCTCTTGCTAGGTGTCATCCTCACCTCGCTCCCTCGGTGCTCGTCTTTTTCAACACTTTCACAGGCCCCTCTCCAACAGAGAGTCTCGCCTCTATACCCCCATTTACAAACATTGTTTTACCCTTTTGTCATCAGTCATTTCATGCTCCACGGCTTGTTTAGTTGTAGTGCACACCCCTCAGAGAGTGGTCTGAAGCAGCACTCTAAAAACAAACTGCTGTCCACTTTCTGCAGATGACGATCTAAATATCCACGGCAAGGGGTTCAAATATTCCAGTAGTGACCGAATTACAGATTGTATTTTCTTTTTGACAATACAAAGTTTAATGTCATTATTTATTTGCACCTCCACTGCAGGGTTCATGTTTCACTTGTCTCGACTGCTTGACCCCGAGGGGACTCTCATCCAAGGCCTGAGAGATTCCTCGACCTCTGCCGATTTGAATTCCTCACCTCCCTGCTACTCCCAGTCTTCTCTTCTCGATATGATATTTTGTCATTCCAATTTACATTATTCAAATGCATAATGAATATTTATGGGTAGCTCTGAGATAGCAAGGAAGGAGAGAAGTGTTAGGGAGGCCAGTGGAGGCTTTCTACTCCCACATCCCTGGTCATGGAAATTACTCAATGCAACATCTGAATAGTAATTATTGCTGCGAATGGGAGAGAGCAACACAGACAGGGAGGGAGACAGAAGGAGAGAGTTTTAATTGGCAGTCGTCCACATTTACTTACTAAATTCCAAATTCTCCTGCAAAATTAGTTGCAGTCAGTTTAAACTCTCTTAACAGACTGTGTGAACAGGCTGTGTGTGTGTGTGTGTGTGTGTGTGTGTATTTTGTACAAGAGCGTACATCAATCCTGAACACTGCCAAGACTCACTGTAACAAATGATTCCTTTACATTCAGTTCTGGAGAGCCATATGTTT
Organism: Limanda limanda; assembly: GCF_963576545.1. NCBI lineage: Eukaryota > Metazoa > Chordata > Actinopteri > Pleuronectiformes > Pleuronectidae > Limanda > Limanda limanda. The sequence goes on from NC_083641.1 coordinate 4,793,362, forward strand.
CCTTCTGAGCGAAGGGCTTTGATCTCAATCTACATCATATCCTATTTCTTGATCGTATGATTGTGAACAGAACACAACATGCCCTAATACTAGAAACATTATCCTGTCAGACTGTTGCCCACATTCTATCTTCTCATTTGGACCAGTGATTGTTTACAACGATGGACATTGTTTCTCCACTGCATGAAGACGAAGCAAAATTATCCCACACACTGGGGCTGCCATTGTGTGTCAATAACAAGATTTGGATCCATAGTCTGTGCAATAGTTTATCCGGAAATGGAGATGCAGTATCAAGGCCCCGTCTGTATACCAACCTGACCAATCACGAGTCACACTGTATCTCATTACTATAGCATCACATATCTAATCAAAACCAAACTTTACCTGGACATAAGTCACAATAAGAAAGACGGTCTTAAAAGTTGGGAAAACATCTCTGACGTGTACTTTGAGAGATTGGTGCATTCTAACATAGAATGCACCAATCGTTGATTTATTAGTTAAAGTGCAGCCCCTTGGGCAAGAGCTTGTGTGGTGTGTCTGCGTGGACGTGCCTCCAGGCTAGGAGGCTAAACTGGACCTTTACTGACTGTCATTCCTTACTTCAACGCGTCGTTTACGTTTGCATGGTTGCTAATCAATGTATCCATTAGAGGGCAGCACAGAGCTGAGACGTCCTGACAATGAAAGTGGCTGTTTGTTTATTTCATAAAGTCATCATCTCAAGTGTCCCTCTGTTGCAGCCATTGTTGAAATTGTATCATTGTCTCTTGTGGTTGTCTGACTTGAAACACTGGCTACACTGCCCCTTACAGTGTCCCTTGGTACTGCACTGTCTCGTCTGTCTCATCCGTTTCTGTGAGCTTTGAAAAGACTTGCACACATTTTGACAACATGAACACAGAGTATGTAAAGAAGGCGCTGTCCACTTCTGTACACAAATCTAACGTTGAACATAAATGTGCCTAAGGTGTGACATTTGATAGAAAACAGGGAGCGTCTGTATAATAATAACAGTAACTATGGTCAATGGAGGGCTTAGTTACATGTAATAGGACATAAGAGTTCTGAGTAGAATCTTAAATTAACCATCTGGATCAGACAGAAATGGATTGCAGTTAATTGTTCATTATTTCATTAGAGTTTAATGCAATCACAGCTGATTAAATAATGACAGTAATCATTTTGAGTCAAACAGTTCTTTTGCGTCAAACGCCCATTAATCTCCCCGTGCAGATTCCCACGCACAGCTGAATCCACGTCAATGGGAGGCGTGTGTGCGAATGTGTGGCTGTTTTCTGAATGGATCACTGCTATTTGTTTACACTACACTCACAACACATTTGCCTGTCTATAGCTATGAGGACATGCATGGGCATTATGCATTTCCTAGATTGTTACCCTCAGCCATCACGACGGAATGCCTAACCCCTGCCTTTATCCTAATAATAACCTTTAACTAAGTATAACCGTAAGCCTAAAATCAATTCTTAATCTCTGATAGAGCCTTTGACTTGGTTCAGAACTCATTCCTTCAGACTATTTCCTCAGTTCCTTGACATTGTTTCCTAACAGAAATAAACTGAGTGAAGCCACCGAATCAGATCATTTGTCAGAATTAACCAGCTGGAAGGCTTGGAGCGGCAAGCAGAGTTTGTAAAAACAAACTCTGCTTGATATACTGATTGAGATATGTGTGTGTGTGTATGTGTGTGTTTGCGTGTGTGGGTGCGTGTGTGTGGGTTTGTGAGTGCATGAGTAGAATTACACCTGTGTTGCTGATGTTTCTCAGTGGGAATGAAGAGGCTAATAGAGAATTAAGCAAAGGCGCCAGAGGCAGGAAGCTGCTGGAGGTTTGGCTGTTTGGTCCCATTTTAACATGATTAAATATTCATAGGCCCGCTGTGCAAATGACAGTGAGGATAAGAGCTCTCTCTTTTACCTGCACCGTATAAAATTTAAAGGCAATCACATTTTTCAGTGATTAACTATGATTAAAAAAAAAATCTCGAAGCACCAATTGCTTTTACTTCCCTTAATTGACACTCATAAAACAGTCTTAAACAGAGCAGACTATCTACTATTTAAACATTCAACACTAACTGACAGTGACTGTGCGATTTCCTCTGTCTCTTCTATACAATAGACTGCGATGCCCACATACTATAGCTTCTGTATCATCCATCTGACTTCTGTAGCATGGCCTCTAAGTAGATCAATACTGCTCTGATACCTCATTACTTTGTGTGTTTGACTTGTAGGCACAATGCCAGCTGAATATCAGGACAGTGTACCGAACTGAATGGCAGTGATCACAGCACAACTCCTGTTCAACTGGAATGTTAATTAAGAAAAAGGTTATCAGATTTTCAAGACTGTTTGTCTGTAAGCGGAATACATATCTTGAAAAATGTCCATTCTATCAGCTTTGCACTTGGCATGTGTATTGCTATGGGTTTAACGAAAAATGATGTACAACAATATACAATTTGGACACAGTATTAATAAAATCAATTTTTTTTAATTGATTAAACTGGCAGACAGCATCTTGCCGTCAGTTGGGGTGGGGCAGTGTGTCTTACAGTCCGCGGACTGGTGGCCAAAATCAACAGCAGATCATTATGAGAATTTGATCATATATAATTCACTATATTGGACTGACATTAACATTCTACTCCCCATCATGGCAATAATATTTATAGAATGACTTCCTCCTTAGCGATTTGTCGAAGTCAAATCACAATGTTTGTGCTGTTGCTGCAGTGCTTTATTTTGAGCAGAATAACTAGTCTTTTATTTTGAACAGTTTTCAAATGGGATTTGAAGATTGTGTCGATATCAAACTGAGAAATAACAGCAGTTAACAGTAATAAAGCAAATTCAGAAATTTATGAAATTGATGCAAACAAATAATACACACAACCACTTCAATGCAGATAAACCAAATAGGATGAATTTTCCAACTTCACTCTGCACCATATTAAAAAGCTCTGCAAACAAAGTCCAGCTCACAAACAATAAAAAGTGACAGTTTATCGTAGCATTTGAGGAGGACTCACTAATGACAAGTGATAATTCTGAAGTAGACCCCAGAGCATCAACACAGTCCAAGCAGCAGCCTATACTTAACAGGCGTGTTAAGGACGGGCTCTGCACCCGTGTGGTGAACGGGACAAAATGCAGTTAGATAGATGATCCTCTTCTCTGGTGTTCATTTCAGTTTTCACCGTAGTAGGAGAACATGACACTTCCTGCCTTGAAACTGCAGAGGCTATTTGAAGCTGTTTGGACAAACAAATGACTGACTATGAATAAATAAATGACTATCTTACTGTCTGTCCTGTTTAATATTGAACGGCGTGTGTTCTTTGTTTTCCCTCCAGAGAGAGGATGTCAACTATGGAATGCAGGAAAAGTGTTGCGCACAACTGCTTTTTGGATCTATAAGATCTGGTTAGGATCGGTAGTTAAAGGTTAACCTCTGCCTCTTCCTTGCTAACAGGTTACCCTGATGAATTCAGTAGCTTGTGTTGTTTTAATTTTTTTTTTAAAGAGATTCAGGACCATGGACAGAGCCCATTAGGAGTTGAAATAAGTTTGAAATACCTCAAACTTTGGATTTATTGGTTGTCAACTATATGTTGGGCTTGGGTGTGATTTGTGCCCGAGTAGAAGGTCAGGTTGTGACTTGTTAGATTCATCCTTCCCTTGCTTTGATTATAGGGCATGCCGTATAATGATCAATTAGCTTTATGGAACGCTGTAGGGCTGAAACTGCTGCGGTCCTATGCAATAAGTGGGAAGCTGCCTTCAAATGTGCTTCCGACATTTCTCTCATGTTTGTCTGGACCAATGCCCTCTACACGGTATAGGGTGCTGGAGTTCCAACACATGAATGTTCAGTGTCCCTCGCCTACCAATTACTTTCAATTGTAAACACAGAAAGATGAAAAGAATGTGGCTACTGGAGTCTTGAGGAAGCCCTTAGCTTTGCAAAGCATTACATTTAAAATGAGTATATGCAACCAGCCAGTGCAAAAACTTCTTTCAATGTGCAGAGTGTACCAGAGGGGTCTAATAAGGCTTGCCAGGACAAAGTTGGTGCAAGCCTGACTCCAGCATTTCCATGGTTGCACACTTCTGGCAGTCACCAACCAGGAATTTTCCAAAATATTTCCTCTTCTTGTTCAAATGAAATGCAAATCGCACAAACCATGCATATTCTCTGTGACAGCAAATGGCAACATGATGGTCTGTTAATGGGCTTGGATTTTCACACCGATGCTCTTTTTATCCCCACGCAGCTGTGCATGGAGGAGGTCTGTCAGGTAGCTATGTGAATTCTGTCGACTAGACTGACCCAGTATTGCTTTGCATTCTGTGAGGCATCCGACATTGTCTGGCATTTTTTTTTAGCGGACTGGCAGCAACCCACCCCTGCTTCCTGGGAGGCTTTACATGTCATTCTGCTGCCAGAGACAGTTTAGCAGTCCATGGCTATAATGACTCGGTCCCTGCTGCCTTTAAGGAATCTCTTGTGAAATTCAGTCTGGGCAGCCAATACAAATTTGTTCAGGTAGCTTTTAATACCTTCTAAGTTTGCATATATAAAGGAATTACTCACAAAACAGCTATTTGCTTGGTAAAGTTTGGACCCACAGGGATAATTATTCAAAGCAAATTAAAGCTCTGTATTGTCAGTTGACAAACATGTTGGTTCTCTTTGGAGGGAAATGAGATGTTAATCGTGCCTGAGTCCATTAGAGCACTTCCTTTGAAAAACTGCTGGCACAGCTTTCTCTCTATCTGTGTTTGACATCGGTGACACATTCCTTTGCAGCATTGATTTGATCAGTCGGAAAATCGTTTCAGAGAATGTCAGTTCAGTCAATAAAGGGATGGATGTAAACACAGAGACCTTTATGCATGTCCTCATGTAGCAAAGCATTAAAAGTAATGTCAAAATGTCATACCAGCACCCCAAGTCTGATTTTAAATTGAAGGTGGGAAAAAATGTAATATGTTCCGCTTTCTTTTTTAACACAAATGTCAAAAGAGAGATATGAAGGAGAAGGGCGAAGAAAAGATAGAGCATGGGGAGGGGTGATAATAGATAATAGGAGTGTCCTTGCTTACCCTGTACATCCTTTTAATAAAATGTGATTTATCCGTTCAAGTATTAAACCTCTCATCTGACCCACAAGTCTGCTGTCTCCATCACTCGCCTCCCCCTTGACCCGAAGATACACCATCTAACAATAATCAAACATACCAGTACAAGCACTCACACATTTTCCTATAACATCCATGATAATCGAAACCATCATTTGTTGTTGATCATCTGATATCGCGAGCCGGCATCACGAGCTTCAACTCTCCAGCAATCTCAGGCCTCTGTCCCAAGTTCAATTGAGGAAAGAACTGTGCTGCTCTCCAAGGTTAAACACCACGAGGGTGACGGGATCAGAGGTGGTTTGATTTCCTGCTGAAAGTGTACACAGTCAACCAGTGCGCTGGGTGTCCTCCTTTGGGCTGAGCAGCTGTTTCCACAGAGATAAGAGTAAATTAGTCGAGAGCATACTTAGCTTTACAAGTTAAACAGTTTCCTGTGGCCTTTTAGCAACCTCTGACAAAATCCATCACAATTCTCTTTACCCCCTTCGGGATACTCTGACATTAAAATACACATTTGATGAATGTATATATAAATAAATAATATATTACTAGGAATCAGATAATGTCAGAAAACCAAAAACAGTGCAGCTCTGCAGAGCATCCATTTAGAAGGCCAAAGTGTCTGTTTAAGCTTTTAACTAGCCTAATTACAATGTCCATCTACAGCAGACCACTCACTTGGTAAAGTGGGTTGAATCAACATGCTTTATCGATTATCTGTTCAGCTGCATGGCCTCAGCATCACTACAGACCTTCACTATAGCTGAAAGGGCTTGTTTAGCTCTTTCAACCTGAGCAAGGCTGCGGAACAGACAAAGGGATCCCTGAGGGTACGAGGATTGACTTTTTGTCTTTGATTCATAAAACAGTCAATATGTTACTGCAGGAAAGTGTTCCAAAGGGCCACCATCAAGTTCAGTGTCCATTGAAAAGAAAGGTAAAGAGTTAAACACGGACCACTCTGTACACATACATGTAGAAGGATCCCCCATTTGGCTTACATAGTCTAAATGTCCCAGAGGAATGTGAGATGCTGGAAATAATGCTCAGTGATCTGTGATCTGTATGCAAGGTGCAAGGCACACTCTCCTGCTGAGATTGCAGCAAAAAAGAGACAAACATGTTCACGAACCACACGGGGGTTATTTGTGGCACTGAAGTTATTTCGTGTGCAGTTACATCACGTTAGTTACTATATGATTATGATGTCAGGAATGGACAGCAGCATCCTCTGTCTGTTAAAAAATGCATTCTAAAGTTCAGCTGAGGCTAATAAGAGGTATCTGAGCACAAAATACACCCTTTGAGTTTCCAGGCTCATATTTGCTGAGCTGTCATTTTGCTGTCACACTGCTGAGTAAGTCTGCACGATACCCACTTGGTTTGTCAAAGTCAAGCCTGTTGAGGCCTCAAGTTAACCTCAGCAGCACATTAAAATGCACTTTTGCAGGATATGGATTTCTCCTCTGCATCTCATAAAACTCAATATGTGACTGTCCTTTGACCACAGGCAGCTCATTGTGACCCACAGCAAGGTTTCACTGTGAGGCGACCTTTAAGGGCCAGGGTCCGATGGGAGGAACAGAGGGAGGCAGGTGGTGAAGTGGTTCTCCAACTGGCACAACTGACTGGGGATCCCCCTCATTAGTGTAACACCAAAAAAACATCGTTGATTGACAGACCCATGGTCCAAAACATAGCTTATGTAAAAAAATGTTACATTTGATCCGGTTAAGATTTTGACTCGTTTCTGCAATTTAGACATTTGTTGACATACGTACATCCTGTCAGCATCTCTATGTTGGCTTCATCTAGCTATACAGCGATTAGTTTGTAGTTGGGTGTACATTTGATTTTCTGAATTAAGTGCATGGAAAAAGTTGTCTTCCATTTGAACGGAGAAATTGAGTGATGAGTTGATTTGGTTGCCACTGTGGTCTCATTATAGTATTTCTACCAACAAATTTGAGCATCCTTGTTGTTCAAATGGTAGAGGCAGGCAATTCTGTGAGTTACCTCCACTTTTCTTCTTCTTCCATTGTTCAATTTGTCTACATTTTCTGCAAGAAAATCTGAACCATCGAAATATAAGCAAATAAATAAAGGGGTTTAGTTTCATCTAGACAGAAACCACAATCTAAATTTGGGTTTGTTGGTATGGAGAGGTCAACGGCACCTGTCACACCGATTTGTGGGCAACATGCAGCCTTTCTAGTTTTGTAATATTTGCTCTCAGATGCTTTCACAAAGTAAACCACAACAATACTGGTTCTAATAACCCCAGTCATTTTAAGTTACCAGTGTAAAGCTATCTCCCAATAAGTGTTCCTTCTTTAAAATAATGAACTTATTGCATTTCATTCAAATAATTGGGTGAGAGCTCTGAACAAATCATAAAATAAGTTCAAACACTGTCACAGAGGATCCTGGATATTAAAGCTATTACTTCAGAGAGTCGTTATTGGAATATTTGCATCGGGCTACATCCCATGCTTATCTCACACAGTTCACAATAGGTCACTTGATGAGTTCACATATTATTAATGAGATGGGTGAGCCTGTCACTCAGTCGCAGTTTCTACATTTTAAGATGGGGATGACAGACAGACTTTAATCTTCACATTACCCACGTGCAAATGAGGCCCTGTCTTCATTGAAGTGAAGAATAATGACTCACGCAGGGAAGTGGTAGAAAAGGAGAGCAATTTTTAGCATGGGCCTCTGCTGTGAGTTCAGTATACGGATGTAAAAGAAGGGACAGGGCTTTGCATCAGACATTTTTAATCGGTCTGTCGGTGTCATATCACAGGTTGGAGAGTCTGACATGTCGAAATGTGGCTCAAACACCTGCAACAAAACTGCATCATGACACAACCATCACTGTCTAGAGACATTCAGCTGTGCATGGTCATTCACCACTGCTCCTTATTACACCAAACTCATTATAACAGCTGGTTGGTTAGCCTTACTTGACAATCTGGACTCAGATATTTATCTATGCTTGTCAGCTAGCTCGCTGGCTATTAAGCCAATCAATGCAACAGGAGGTGCAGCTCCTGAGGGAAGTAACAGATTGATGCCATGACAGATTGACACTGCGTGACACGATCATATCAGAGTTTCCGTTGGCCCAAAGCTAACCTGGGTGGAAGTAATGGACATGAAATGATGGTTTAATTGGTGCTAATTGCCCCCATCACTAGATATGCACTTGTTTTTTTTACGGACCTGCTGGCAAAGGATTGTGGATCCTCAAACACAAACTAGATTATTCCCTAAACATAAACAAGATATGTTCGTGCCTACACCAGCCCAACAGTGAGAGATCCGTAGACTTGACAACGTGTCAATTGTTGTGACCCTGACAACACAGGGTCACAACAATGGTATGCCTGCATCGGTAGTAGCACTATTTCCATGCTCCCATGGGTCCCATTATAGGGTACTTACAAACCAAGTACAGCACATGGAGTTTTTGAAATAAAATCACATTTTATGTAGAATGAAAAACAATGCTATCATACAATTACTTATCAACACATCCAGTAGTTAAGAGCAATGTTCTTAATTTGGAGTCTGTGATTGATTTCTTTTAGATCCGCTTTTGGTCTCTTGCAACTCCTGAAGAAAAGCAGGTTGAGTGCAGTGGGTTAGAGCTTTTTCTTTAAAAGCAGTGGCCTGCTATGACTGAACACGAGGGACCTCATCAGAGTCAGAAACCAGACGACCAAACAATGAGCTGAAACTCGCAAAAAGGTTGTGCTAAGTTATTTGCTATAGCCGTTTTAAGTGCACATGCTTTTCCACCAGCCACCATGACAGCAAAGGAAAGCTGTGACCAGGTGACTCAAAAAGCGATCCCTTGACACCCTGTATCTCTTTTAAAGGAATGTTATGTTTTACTCTTTGTGCCTCCTTGTACGTTGAGATGTTCAGTCACACCAGAGCCACCTTAAGGTTTCTGTTATCCAAACCTGCTGGTGAGCAGGGGACTCTATTGTGAAGCAGCTATTAGCAGAGTAAGAACAACAGCCATTAAGCAGAGCTTTGTTTTTAGTTGTATTTCAGAGAATGGTCAAAACAACAAAATCTGGGCAGGTTCCGTTTTATTTGCTGAGTATATCCGTTACAAATATTTGAAGGTAGGAACAGAACAAAGAGAAGCCCCCCCCCCCGCCGTGAGGTGTCTGATTGAGGGCAGCGGCTATCTACCGGTCTGTGCCAACCAGCTGAGCTGACCTTCAACACGTCATCAAACAAAATAACTTATTTTACCTTGCTGTGCTGTGCTGAAGATAACCATGTGCGCCAGGTCAATGTGGTTTGATTGGTTGCAGTTGCTCATGTCTCAGCCCCGGGGATGAAATGAAAAACTGCATTCCAGTGACACGACGTTGAGGTGGGGTCTCTTTGCGGCCGATAAAGAAAAACTGGAATGGTGTAAATACAAGTGCGAGATTCTGACTGAACAATTAACTACCTCTGAAACAAACTTGAGCTGAAACCATAACTCTTCTTCATCTGTGAACATCAGTGAGGTCATGGCAACTGCACTCCGCTCTACATCAGCCAATCGGCTTGCTGCTCCCTCACTGCGAGGGACAGCTCGCCACTCAACACAATCCTGACTGTTGCAGGAGACACATCTCTTAGATGACGTCTAATAACCATCATCACCTCTGTTGTTTATTTATAAAAAGTGGAATATATAAGTGTAGATGCACTTATATATTCCACTTACATGTAGCACTTGCAGTTTGGCTCTTTGAATCTAATGCACTTACATGATTCTTGCTGTTCTGGGTTTGTACCCTCATGATTGAATGCACTTATTGGAAGTCACTTTTGATGAAAGCATTAGCTAAATTAAATAGAATGTAATGTAAGAAAATGCACATTTTAAGTTGTTATTTTGGATGCAGTAAATCAAAGAAGAAAAGTGAAACCCTGTCTTCATGTCTCTTCAGTTGAGGAGCAGCCCTTTCAGTGCTTTATTCACCGATCCCTTTATTCAACCACATTGGCTTGGTAGATACTTTTGCTCGGAGTAAGTGTGTAATATCTTTTTTATTCTTAATAAAACATCAGAAGGTCCTTTGTCATGCAGTATCAGACATTGAGAAAAACACTCCTTCATCCGTACCATTAAAGACAGATCCATTTTAGATAAGAAACCTCATTCTTTTCCCCGGAGGACTGCATACCTCCAGCTAGCTGATGGATTTTCTCTTCAGAATAGAAAATGTAGAGAATCTAAGACATTCACCAATGAACTGTGCATCACTCTATCATGAGAGAGCCACACAACATCCAATCAATTATACAGTACATGGCCGATCTGTGTGTTTGATCTAAGCTCCCTCTCATAGTCTCAGAAAGAGAATGGTCCTGAAGGACGCCAGGCAGCAGCGTTTTTCTGGAGAGTACAAAAACACAAACCTATCTGAATGCATTCGGTAGAACTGCAGCTCAGATGAGGGAGTGGTCCTAATACAGAAATGTAATAGATCATATATATGCCCCTATATTAAAAGTGGTGGTTTCATATATGTTATCAGGCAATATCTTCTTTATATCCCATGGATATACAAAGATATAGGTTTGTGATAGAAATGAAATATCTATTGTAAAAATGTTATTTAAATGTTTAAAGAAAATGTTTATAATAAATATATTTGGTGCCGTAGTCTGTAGTATTATACTCAATTATTTTGTTATATGTAACAACATGCATTTATTTATTAACATACATTCCTGGGATTTTGGATGGATATATGTATACAACGTATATGTATACAATGAAAACGTACACCCTTTAGTCAAACATGCATGTATGTTGTCTATGTAACATGCATTTGGTTCTTATAAGTATACACGTCTAATTTACATTTACATTGAGCAACCGCAATTTCTTAAATATTTATTTCCATAGATGGACAATATATAAATACATATATGCTATATGTATACATTATAAGATAAATTATATATGTCAACATATGTGTTATACATATTTAAACAGACAAATTAATATGGGCTTGCCATAGGAAACATTAGATTGTTTAGATTATAAGGTTTTAATCGTTCACTGAACAGTCAGAACTGTAAAGGCTGAAAGAGCTTTTGGATTGGGTTCATGTTTCTCACTGTGTAAATAATCCATCTCTTCTCCTCTCCAGATCCTTCCAGACATGCACTGTAATGAATCAACTGGATTCATTCAATCATCCAGAAGATTATGACTCAAAGTCATTTGGGAACGACAGCAGGACTCAATTTTACATGAATGTCACTGCAGTAATTTTCTAATTGTCCTGTCATTGCTCTAATCTGACCAAAGGCAACATTACAGCCTGTAAAGGACAAGGTTAGAGAGTTCTTGCTTCACTTTATTCTTCTTATTGTAATGCAGAGGAGGGAAATAATGTCTCCCACTGTGTAACTCATCCACCAATTTTCTTAACTTTCATGTCTGAATCTTAAAAGTAAGTTGATTTGCAAAATGATCTGTAAAGTTTGACTCTGATTCAAATACGAAGCGTTTGTCTGCAGTCCTTTATTTTCTCCGTCTCCTTGAGGGTTACTGGACTGAGGAAAGTTGGATAAACAGGAAATCAGGAAACTATGTGAGTGAATAAAAGATTCACCTACAAAAAATGTTTCCTGAATTCATCCTACATGCTCGCCCACTTTGTCTATTTCCTAGCTCTTCTCCTGCGGTGTCATTTTTCAGCTAGCTGCTGTCCTCCAGCAGTTCCGCCACCTGCTGTAAGGAGAAAAAAAAGCAAATCTATCCAGACTCGTACTGTCAGGAGGGACTCAATATCGAATATGTCCTCACAGGAAACATGCGAAGATGAAAGACGTGTCAGAAAACAAATAAAAAAACACCACAACCATCTTGCAAGGATTACTGAACCCAGCAATGTGCAGGTCCTATGTGAGAAAAGGGGCTTCTGTGCCGCTGATTACTCTCAAGCTGCCGTGTGTCTTTCTTTGTTCCTCTGGGATGAGTGTGACTTTCTGCTGTCCTATAACAGGCAACTCACATTCACAATGAGCAGATGGTTCACAGTGAGACTGTCCTCCTCCTCTGCATAAAGGTCTATGTGTCAACAAACACACAACACACCACACACACACAAACACACCATCTTATATATCGGGGAAGTTTGTTCATTGTACCTGATTTGCACAGTATCAGCAGCAGAGGTGACAGCATTTCTCCTTAAAAATAGACTCGTTCTCTGTAAGGAACCCATTTTTCCAAGGATATACTATGCCTTTGTTTCTATATATCTTTATAACTGACTTTTTTATTTGAGAAATAAATGGAGACCAGGGCAATGATGCAACTGGGGTGTCATCTGAGATCCTGTATCCTCCATCACTGACAGCGAACGAACATAGTTACATAAATACTTAGTGAAAAGGGCTCTTTAATATTGAAGTCAGTGAATAATTGGCTCCGCTGTTGGTTATTGGAACACAATGCATTATGAACCATCTGTGCAGTGTAAACCACATAAATCTTTACTGTCCATGTACTGTCTTATACTGCAATGCTGAAAACTGCATGATGCAAAATAAGAACCAGATTGGTCCATAGCTTCTCTTGACTGTGAGTTGATCAAATAAGCTGCACACATCCAAAAAGAACTGCACCACTAGAGCATAGAGCAGCAGACAGAGAGAAACGGCGACACCATGCATGTGCTGGTAGCAGTCGACAAAGGAAACTTCAACATAAACTCAGCTTATCATGTTCAGATGCACTGCAGTAAGCATGTATAATATTTTAAATTGCAAGGGGACCGGTCAGGCAGGAAAGGGCATCACAGATCACAGCGATTCACGGATGACTGGTGGATGAGTCAGTTTAAATGTCAACAGTGAAATAGTTTTAGACTTATGAACATATGAAATACAAATCATGTAAATACATAGAAACCCACTAAATAATAATAATGGTAACCCTCACCCATATACCATCTGCTTACATTTAACACAATGCAAAATATCCAATCTCTGATACAGTTACTAGGAAGAAACCAAAATCGTAGAGTATCATGGTAGTTACTAAATCTCTAACTAAATACATGTAATTGTCAGGGGAATATTAATGTCAAACCCTTGAAAAGACATAAAGTGAAAATAGGTTCCTATCTGTTTTTGTTACTATGTAGGTGAATAGATGTCATCCCCTTAAAAATAAACTATTTTGATTCTTGAAATTCAGATCAATATCCAGATTTCCACCAAATTCCACCTGTTAGAATGTATTAACACTCTACACATGCCTGATGCTTCAGTTCAGTAGTTTTTGCAAACACAGACAAACAGTGATGCAAATGTGGAGGTTTAAATAGTAATACTGATGTATGTGTGATGTCACTTGTATTTATTGGCTGTACAACTCTGTTTTGCACAAGAGCTGAGTAGTTAAAGTTTGTATCGCAAACAAACTCACGGGTACTTTATAATCATTCATCATTGTCTGTACTGCCAAAAAAATAAAATATGGTTCTTGCTGTGGAAACATCTTTTCCATCTGATTATATGCTTTGATTGCTCCATGGCTCCATCTCAAACTATTTCTAAATTTCACTGTGTGATTGCAGCCTAACTGTGTTCACTGTGTGATTGCAGCCTAATTGAGTATACATACTTAAGTTCACTGGTTGTAGCAAACAGACGGACTCAGACTGCAAAACAAGAGCATGTACTCTTCTCCACTCTGGCATTCAGGGTTGTTCTGTCTCCTCTGGCCTCCCGCCTTCTGTGTCTCTCTGTGCATCACATCCACTCCTGAAGCCTCGGCCGACACTGTGGCCAGAACCGAAATACGTCCAGCATGACCCTTATCATCACAACAGCAGACCCTGTCCACATCTGTGCTACGAAATTTACTTTAGGGTGTGTCTCTGTTCTCTGTATGAAAGTCTTCCTCCCCGCAGAGTGCTACTCATCTGACAAAGATGTGCATTAACAATCAGCAGCACCTCGACAGCTAACTCCACATCCGCTGCGAGAAAATTGCTCTCTGCTCTTACACCAGCCCACTTTGTTTGTGTGCTGATGAAATAATGGTATGTGCTGAGTCTTTTACCCAGAATAAAAGCCATTTAAAGTGACCAAATGACTGAACTCTGCTATTTTTTCCAAGATAATTTCCCTTTTGTTCACTAAGCACATATAATAACAGAAAATGTGTCTCATCTTGGTGGTGGTCTGGGATTTTACTGGATCCATTTACCGTGTGTGTTACTGCTCCTCACTCAAATCAGACATTTTAGATTGGCAGAAGATGTGCAGTCTTCAATCCTGCATGTCCTTGTCCTTTTAAAATTCAGCCTTTAATGAAGATTTGCGAGCAATTTTACAGCTGAAGAATACAGCATGGAATTGAAATATTTCTGTGAAATGAAAGTGTTTTTTTCATGAATAGCAACATTTGGCACTTCTGCCTTTTCATGAAGGTCATTGCAACTGTGACTCCACCTGCTCCCTCAGACAACTTAATCAAGCAGACAAATAGAAACTGTTATCGCCATGAGAAACCTGTTAAATCTAAAAGGTCCTCTGGAGGCTTAGGCTACTTTTTTCAACCACATTTTTAACATTACTTTGTCACAACACAAACAATATAGTAAAACATATAGGAGCGGAATGTGTATATGATTAATTATGTTGTAGGGCTTGATGGGACACAGGCTTGATGGGACACAGACCAAAATGCATCATTTTGTTTTTATTCATCAGCATTCATATGCAGAAAGCTGTTAATAGAGCATAGCCAAAATGTCACCTGTACATAAAAGACCTACAAAATGTATCACTATACGCTGTCTACATCAGAAACCCCTCGACATTGGCCGTTGCCCCCAGGGGCAAATTCATCCTCAAACTTAAGCTGATGGCTACAAAATTGCCCTAATGGTGGCAGTAGAGGAAAATTAAAGGCAACTATGAAAAGATTAGAGGGAGAGGAATTTCTGCATTTCATGGACCTTCATCCAATAGTTGTTGTTTCTTTCAGAATCACAAATGGCATCTTTTTGATGGTGCTACAGGAAAGGGCAGAGGATCAATAGAATAAGTAGGATTCATTGTCTAGCAACAATGATAGTCTGTACAAAATGTGGTTTTGTGATTTCCTCCAACATAAGTGAAACAAAATCTGTTCGACAGGTACAGACAGGGGAGCACAACGACTGTTACTCGTCAAGAGGCACCAGTTGTACACGTTCAAAATGTCATCACAATTCATCTCGTAGTTATTGGGATATTTCACTCTGGACCGAAGGAGTGGACCTAACCACGGACTGACCAACACATCACCACTGCCTCCCTCGAATCCACAACACTAGGATGGATAACAACTGTTTAATTAATGCTACACAAGCCTTATCTTTGAAAAGTATGCATGTAATATTTTACTTGGCACAAACCAATACACTTAGGTAACAATTCTGTACTCTGCTTGTACGTTTGTACCTAATCATTTCCATTAGGAGAAACAAAGGGAAGTGGTAAACAGGAACCTTACTGCTTATCCATTACTACGGAGGCTTGTCATGTCTGATGGTATAAATTAATGATTCAATTAAAGTGTTTAGCCTCTGCCTTGAACCTTTTCGGGGAAATTTCATATTATGCCTCTTTGGGTCACAGCCTCATGGGACTCTACAGCGTGATTTGATTTGGTTAACTAGGGAATAGCCGCTGCAGATTCACACAAAAAAGCTACTCTCATAATTGCTATCCTCTTAAATCCATTTGGGGAAATTACTATATCTTAGAATAAATCAGAAGAACAAATGTGGAACTGTATACTATGCTGATACTATAGAGTGTTTGTAATGTTGAGCATTAGCTGTATTCATAGACACTGCCCTGAGACATCTACTGTATTTTCTGCTGCTTCTAGAAAGTACTGCCTCAGTAATCACTTAATTATCTGGTCTGACACAGATCATGATTGAATGATGTGTTGATGCCAGATTTTTTTTAATGTTTGTTTTCAGTTTCATTTTCTGCTGGTAGACTTGTGCTTTTCTGAAACAATATTGATTCCATTATTATTAGACATTCCAAATTATTTTTCAATCCGGACATGCAGTATCTACTCCACTCTGCTACTGTTTCTTTTTTCTCTCTCCGCATTAAGCATCTTGTAAACATTTAATCAGCCCAAGATGGACTCTATTTCTGCACAATCGATAACAGGGCGATAGCTGCATTCCATTCAGTCCGCTGGCTCGTCTAATCTGGCCAGAGGCCGTCAGAATGAGAGCAGAATCTCATACTGTGGCCCTGCGCATACATTCAGAGAAACAAATAACTTGTAATCATGTATGCCTCTTGTCTTTCCTCTAGCCCGTGTTGTTTATTGCTCTTGCCCATGTGTTGTGTAAAGAGACATTACAGGGAAATTGTCCGTGGAAGAGAAAGAGAAATGTGGCCTTGTTCCTCTGAGAAACTACGATACAGGGAAGGAAGGGCTCACAGATTCTTCACGTAGGTTAAACACCCAAGTGCACACACAAATTCATGCACACTCACTCGCACCCACACACATACCGTTTCCTTTGAATTTATATCTCATAACAAATAATTCCAAGGGAAAATGAGTCATGTATTCTGGACTGCAGAAGGATGAAAGTATTTCTACGCCTCAAACCACCATGAAAAGACGGTTTTAAGTCTGATTTGAAGCTGAAACTATAAAAGATGGGGGAACCAGACTGTGCAGAGAGTGAGAGACTCCTTGGGTTCAAAACCTTTTTTAATAACCAATACCCTCACACATGCAGGCACCTTAGCTTAATTCTCCTAATTTCTTTATTTTTCTTCTACCATCACATGAGCTTTGGCTTTTATTGGGATCTGATGACCTCAAAGAAGCGCAGGCCCTCTGTTCTCATACTAAAGATTTTAAGGTCTTCCGAGTATCTTCAGGACTGTGAGAGATGCTGTTGAAAGACTAGCAGTGATCCTTCTAACGTCTGCCTGCACTTTTCTATAACATGTAACTGGAGTCCAGCAAAACTCATTCTTCTCTACAGGTTTACAGCTGCAGAGCAACAGCCAGAGTGTTTTATAGTCTCGTATCTGCTCTTGCCCCTGTGGTAACAAACAGCCTCTCTTAGATCTGCTACGTATCCACGAAAAAGTAAATGAATGCAGTGTGGCTCTGTGCTGACATTGAGTCCAGAGCTTGTATTGAAACAATTTATGAAATAAAAAAAAAAAATGCATACCTTTTTGCTTTAGACATCTCTGCTAACGAAAAATAAAAATTCGGAGGAATTGTAGCTGAAAAACTGTTGGTTAATAGAAAAAATATCTCGTGAATTAGTCATCGACGCCTCACTTCTTTTGATTTAACCAAAATAATAATTTCCTGCCTTATAACTCAGTGTTCTGCTGTCTTAGACAGCTGAGAAATTACAAGTGAGTCTGTCACAAACACCTGACACTGATGAAGTGTGTAACCTTTCCCTACAATCACTATTATGGAACAGCCACATTCATCAAAAACTTGTTGTTTATCAGCATCAGTGACTGATGGCAAGTTACTTAACCCTTGTGCTGATAACTGATACCACCCATGCTATTTAATTATGTTGCTTAGCAGCACGCTGTGTCTTTGTAAAGTCCTTGTGGTAGTGTATTAGTAGCAATCACACAGAGTAGGGGCATTACGCTATCCCAAAGGAGCAGGACATTATTTGATGGATGCACATATAAACATTAATGCATTAAGATCATACGATTGTGGACATTCTTTCTCAGAGTCTCTTCCTCCTCCTGCGGCACATCCCCTCTTTGAAGTGTGATCTTATTTTTTTGTTAATGTGGGATAACGTTCATCACAACAACAATAAACACGGTTTCAGTTTAGGAGAGATTCATGAATGCCCAATTTAAATCTAAGGTGAACAGACCACAGCGAAATAGACAGTCCACAAATTATACGTGATTCACATTGAGCTGTTAGTCTTTAATCTGAAGACGTGAGCAGTGTGTCCATGCACCCTGAAGCTAAACTCTTCAAGCAGATAAACATCACAGAAGAGAAAATGATTTTAAGCCACCAAGCATGACAATGATTTATATATGAGGGCTGACACAGACTCATATACAGTGTAAGCTTTGGCCCCTCCTCAGCCCGCTCTCTCTCCCCTCTGAGCACACGGCTGCATTCTCACCTTTCAGACCGAAATGTCTTCACTTCCCTCTGCTGAGTGACGGCACGAAACTACAGTGCGGTATTTCTCAGCTAAATGACGACTCATGGTATTTCCAACTGAAATTAATTTCTCTTTTCCAATGAATGCCATAAAATGTAAAAAGCGGGCAAGCTACAGCAACTTCAATAGAGTGCACAATATAAGCTTCCCTCTGCTGAGTGACGGAACGGAGACTCGATGAGATCTGAGGGGGCTGAAGGGCATGTTTGTGTCACTGCTATTAATCTGCAGTTCACAATAGCTTCCTACAGTCCACTGGAGTGGATCATTGTAACTGAGCAGCTCTGAGCTCCCGCACACCCCGACACATCCCGCGCCAGCAAACAGACAAGGTGAAAAAATAAAGAGGATTAAACAAAAAGCAGGGGGGCTTATCTGAGCTCTGTGGAAGATGACATATATCATTACCAGACTGTTGATTAAGAGAAGTAGGGTGGAGCTGGAGAAGAGGGAGAGCAGTGGGGAGAGGATGGTGAACACGAGAGATGAGATGAAAAGGGCAAAGTGTTAGATGAAAACAATCGAGTGTTTTTAAGGAAGAAGGAAAGCAAGAAAGAGAGAGAGAGAGAGAGAGAGAGAGAGAGAGAGAGAGAGAGAGAGAGAGAGAGAGAGAGAGAGAGAGAGAGAGAGAGAGAGAGAGATTTGATTTTTGAACCCTTTATTTTCAAAATTTATACAAAAGTACTGTTAATGAATGGATACGAACAGTATGTTCAGAACAATATTAAAACCTACTCAGAAAGTCATATTAAAAATTAAAACATCCTCAACCACAGAACATACTACATCATTAAAACACCACTTTTTGATGAACCCATCCATGTCCTTCATTTCTTTAAAAAACCTAAAATCTACCCAGACTCTTGCTTTCAGTAGAGAAATAAAAACAGGAAGAGCTTCTTGTCCTGCCCTGTCCTCCACTCTGTTCTTCCTGCTGCTGTAAATTGACATCTTAGCTTCCCCTACCATCCAATTTAAAAGTTCCCATTTGTCTTTATTTGATTTCTTATATCCTGCTCCTAAAATGAAGGCCGATTACGGGCAATTGCACTTGACTGTTGGATTGATTTTTGATATAAAACTGTTGACCGCTATGGCTCCGTGTAAAATCCTCCACTGCAGGTCGCCAGTCCTCATCCTTAAAGGTGAAAAAAAAAACCTCCACACTGGTTTGTCCTTGCTGTCCAGATCGAGTCTCTTCCTCCACACTGTGTCAGGCCTCACATCCAGCTTAGTTTTGTTCAGGGTTAAAACACAACATTCATACATGGCTCTCCCTTTGGCTGTGTACAGGTCCAGTTGTTTCCATTCAGTTTTATTTAAAAAAGGTCCTGAGAGCCCGTCCAGATTTGGGTTAAAACCTAGCTCCGGAAACGGGTCGCTGTCATCAGGGGTTTCCGTTCCAGCAGAATAATCCTTTAGCATCTTCACCTCCTCGCCCGTGAGTCTCTTAATCCGTTCGTTTAAAATGTGATCTGCCTGTCGCCTGGATCTCTGCCCGATGAGGGACGCCACCGCCGGGATGTTGTTAAGTCCAGGACCTGCTGCATGGACCATCGTCTTCAAGGTTACAACTCCGGCGGTGCACAGCATGCTGGTGAGGCCTGGTGTGGAGCTGCTCTGGACATCCAGCCTGGCTCCGTTGATCAGCGGCTCTTCTAAAAGCCAGTGCAGAGAGTTTGTAGGTTCCAGCCTTTTCCATTTAAAAAGGTTCCATGTTCTAAAAAGTGACTGATAAAAAGGAGATAATCCATACAGTTTAAACAGCTTAAAATCCATTAAGAACAGTGGCATGTCTAAAACCAGCCCAGTTGGCCCCCTCAGGATGCTGCTTGTTACTTGTCTCCAAACAACATCCTGTGGACCTAAGAGATACTTCTGTAAAAACTGTAATCTAAAAGTGGATATTCTGCTTTGGATATGCACCAGCCCTTGCCCTCCTTTGGTAAAAACAACACACACTGGGGCACCCAGTGCAACCTGTCCCAAAAGAAGTCTGTTAAAATTGCTTGTATTTTCTGAATCAATCCTTTCGGAGGTTCCATGCATGCCAGCCGATGCCACAGAGCAGAAGCTACCAGGTTGTTTATTATCAGGGTTCTGCCTCTGTAAGACAATTGTGGTTTCAGCCATTTCCACTTTTTGAGCCTCCCTTTCATTTTGTCCACCACTCCCTCCCAGTTCTTCTGAACCATGGACTCATTGCCAACATAAACCCCCAGGTACTTGAGACCATCTCTCCTCCACATCAGCCCCCCCGGCAGACTGGGTAAACCCCCCTCCCACCTTCCAACTGCTAGCGCTTCACTTTTCCCCCAGTTCACTCTAGCAGCTGACATGATTTAAAAATCACTGACAATTTTTCCCAGTTCTTGGATGTCCTCCTGATTTTTTACAAAGACGATGATGTCGTCTGCATATGCTGATAAAATGTGGCTTTTTTTAAAATCATTTAAAATCAACCCTTCAATTTTAGTTCTTATCTTACTCAGCATGGGTTCAATAGAAAGTGCGTATAACATCCCTGAGAGCGAGCAGCCCTGTCTCACCCCCCTGTGCACTTTGAAAGATGCACTCAGGCCTCCATTGATCTTCAGTACACTCTCAATGTCTTGATACAAAACCTTGATCATAGCTAAGAGACCTGGGCTGAGGCCAAACCTCTCCAGAGTCTTCCAGAGGTAAAGGTGCTCAACCCTATCAAAAGCCTTTTCCTGGTCCAGAGAAATGAGACCAGCTTTTATGCCTAATGAACTAGAGAAGTCCACAATATCCCGAATTAAGGACACATTGTCCAGAATAGACCGACCAGGCACACAGTAGGTCTGGTCTTGATGGATCACTTCTCCCATCACCTCCCTCAGACGGTTTGCCAGAGCTTTGGAGAGGATCTTATAGTCTGTGCATAACAGCGACACCGGACGCCAGTTCTTAATCTCCTGAAGGTCTCCTTTCTTTGGTAGGAGAGTTATCACTGCCCTCCTGCAGCTTGTCGGCAACACCAAGTCTCTAAAACTTTCGTTAAAAACAGTTAAAAGATCTTCCCACATCTCATTCTAGAACTCTTTAAAAAACTCTACTGGAATGCCGTCGATGCCCGGGGCCTTTCCCCCCCCCATGCTCTGCAGAGCCGGGTAGAGTTCCTGCATCGACAGGGGACCGCCCAACCCAGTGTTCACATCTTGAGAGACTTTAGGTAGCGCTCCACAGAATGATTCGTACAGGGAATTGTTCTCAGTATATTCAGTTTTGTACAGATCCTTATAAAAACTCACGGCTCTCTTCCGGATCTCCTTGCTGTCTCTGAGTTCTTCTCCTTCAGGAGATCGCAGAGTGTGGATGATCCTGCTTTGTCCATTCTTCTTCTCCAGTCCAAAAAAGAATTTGGTCGGTGCATCCATAAGCGCTGCCGTCTGGAACCGTGACCTGACCAGCGCCCCCTGAGCTTTAGTGCCCAGTAGGTCTTTAAGAGCAGATTTTTTAGACTTGAGATCTTTAATATAATCTCGATTTCCTGTGGAATCTATTAAATTCAGCACCACCATAATTTCTGTCTCCAGATCCTCCATAGATCTGGTTATGTCTCTTGTAACATTGAGGGTATACTGTTGACAGAGCTGCTTTATCTCAACTTTCCCACAGTCCCACCACAGCTTTAAAGAAATAAAATCATTCTTTCTTTCTTTAAAACCGCTCCAAAAAAACTTAAAAACATCCTTAAAATGTGCATCACATAAAAGAGACGTGTTAAAATGCCAGTATGCGCTTCTGGACTTTAACTTAGAGATAAAAACGTTACATACTACAAGCGCGTGATCTGTAAAACCAACTGGGAGTATACTGCACTTTCTGAAGATGCTAAAACTATGTTTAAAACAATAAAACCGGTCCAACCTCGCCATGGAAATGAGATTCCCTCGGCAATGAGTCCAGGTGTATTGTCTCTTATTTTCATTCATTCTTCTCCAAACATCACACAGCTCATGGGCCTGCAGCAGCTGCCTCAGAGCACTCTGGGATGCTCTGTGGGGCTCCATGTGATTTCTGTCTAAAACATCATTTTCTGTACAGTTAAAATCTCCTCCTAAAAATAAAAAATCATCAATTTTTATTTTGCTTAAAACTGTGTCTAAAACCTTTATAAAACAGACTCTATCAGGTCCTGAGACCGGAGCATAAACATTTATAAAAACAAAATAAAATTGCTCGACCTTTGCCCTCACCACCAGTAGCCTGCCCTCCACCACCTCTTCCACTTCTAAAGACTCTGGTGCAAAGCTCCTGGAGAAAATGATGCCCACCCCCCCACTGGTTGTGCTAAGGTGGCTCAGGACCACCTGTCCCTCCCACTCTCTTTTCCAGTCACTCTCAATTTTTTGGTCACTATGTGTTTCTTGTAAGAATGTCACTTCAGTTCTTTTCATTTCTATTTGCTGGAACATCAGTGACCTCTTCGCAGGGTCCCTGGCTCCATTTATGTTTAGCGAACTGATGCTTAAAAGACTCATATTGTATAATATAAAAAACCCACAAAACCACAGAACTGATTGGTAATCAGGATGTTCACCTTTATTCATCATCATCATCATTATTTTTCTGTTGTCTAATTTTATGAACGTCTTTTTAGACGAGGAACTTTAAGCACCTCCTCGTCTCTCTCCATGTCAATATCACTTACTTGGTCCTGTGGGACCCCCCCTGTCTCCTCCTTTTCCCCTTCATCTACCTGATCTACCTGTTGGACCGCCCTTGTCCCCTTCTGCCCTTTCTTACACTCCTGACCTTCCTTTGGGACCTCCCCTGTCCCCTCCTTACACACCTGTACTTCCTTTGGGACCTCCCCTGTCCCTTCCTCACTCACCTGTCCTTCCTTTGGGACCTCCCCTGTCCCTTCCTCACTCACCTGTCCTTCCTTTGGGACCTCCCCTGTCCCTTCCTCACTCACCTGTCCTTCCTTTGGACCTCCCCCTGTCCCCTCTTCACTCGCCTGACTCTCCGGTTGGACTCCACTTGTCCCCCCCTCACTCGCCTGACTCTCCGGTTGGACTCCACTTGTCCCCCCCTCACTTGCCTGACTCTCCGGCTGGACTCCACTTGTCCCCTCCTGACTCGCCTGACTCTCCGGTTGGACTCCACTTGTCCCCCCCTCACTTGCCTGACTCTCCGGTTGGACTCCCCCTGTCCCCTCCTGACTCGCCTGACTCTCCGGTTGGACTCCACTTGTCCCCTCCTCACTCGCCTGTCCCTCCTGCTGGACCCCCCCTTTCCCCTCCTGCTGTTCCTCAGTGTCAGCTGTTTTATTTCTCTGAGGACAACCTTTTGCTTGGTGTCTTTCTTTCCCACAGCTGAAACACTTTGTATTATTAGATGTTACAAAAATAACATAATCGAACTCATCCACCCTGATTTTGAACACCAGGTTCAGGTCCTCAGTCCTATTATTAATAATCATAAATAGATGTCTTCTGTGGGACACCACGTGCTTTAACAGAGGGGACTTACATCCCGAGGACACTTTTTTTACCTGAGACATTATCTTCCCGTGTCTCGATAATTCCCTTAACAATGTCTCATCTCTGATAAACGGGGGGACATTGGACAGCGTCACTTTTACCGCCGGTGTGGCGAGAGGCAGAACAGACACGAACGTGTCGTTCACTTCAATCCCATTCGCCACCACCGTGTTCACCTTATCTACACTATCCAGGAAAATGACAACCGTGTTGTTCATCCTCGCAGCGGACTTCACGCTGCCGTTGCCGACCACCCTCCCCACGGCCAGGCTACACTCCTCCACGGAGCACGGGAACGCCGGAGCGATCTTAATTCCGTGCTTCCGGGTTAACTTGGCGAGGGCCATGGCGTTTAGCACGGCCCGCGGCCGGCTGTAAACACACACAAACACGCACACCACCTAACACCTCCTCCGTGTACACCGCAACACCACAAACACTATAAACCGACAATACACTATATAACTATAAACAGAATTACCAACAAATAGAACAAAATCGCACAATCCGCTCATTTACCGTCACCAGCTCTCAGCTCACACACACTCAACCACCACACTCCAGAGAGAGAGAGAGAGAGAGAGAGAGAGAGAGAGAGAGAGAGAGAGAGAGAGAGAGAGAGAGAGAGAGAGAGAGAGAGAGAGAGAGAGAGAGAGAGAGAGAGAGAGAGAGAGAGAGAGAGAGAGAGAGAGAGAGAGAGAGAGAGAGAGAGAGAGAGAGAGAGAGAGAGAGAGAGAGAGAGAGAGATTGTCTTAGCACCGTGAATGGGGGTAGATAGCTCATCAGACTAGCTGGGCTGGCTTAAAGTAGATAAGAAAAAATAGTAAGACGCTGATATAAAAGGTGGCGACTCTTTGCCAGTGGGTTGTTAAACAAACCATTTTTTGTAACTGGCACACTTAAATGAATATTAAGGAATGACATAAGATAGCAGAAAACACCAGAGAAATGGTGAGTGATTTATGGATGAATACAGACAATAGCTGTGTCCCAACTCACAGGGCGCATCCGTCATCGGCTGCATTCACCGACTGTCCCAATTCAAAGGCTTCTCCAAATACGGCCTACAAATGTGTCCTTCCATTTATTTTCAAAGGTAAGTTCTCAACTGAACAGCTAACAGATCACAGACTGTGTTTAAAGATGGACCCTGAACTTCCTCTAATAGGCCTAAAGAACCCTGCATATGAACACTGCCATCTTATGCCAGTGGTCCCACAGATACGTGCACTTGACCGATTGTGTCTCAGCTGTCGATAATGATGTATCACCCGGTTTTATTATTGCATCGAACAAATAATTAAAACCAGACTTACTAGGAAAATGAAAGACTTATCTGACGTATATTTTACTATTTAGTTTGTCCCATCCACTAATATGGAGGAGACAGGGTTAATGACCTATACTGCAGCCAGGTACCACCGATGAGACCCTCTGGCTTCACTTTTGGCAACCCGCGTGTCGTCCATCTTTATACACATACTTCGGTTTTAATGCTGTCAGGACCAAAGACCTGCATTAATACAATTTGCCATTTACTTGTCCATTCTTGGAGATGAGTGAGACTTTTTGCCTGTGGTGGCAGTAAAGGTCAGGAGGTCACCACAAACTCAAGATTTAAAAGGTCCATTAATATCCACAACATTACTTTGGGATTTTCCCATTAGTCTGTGATATACTCACTAATGGATGAAAGGGATTTTTTTTCCCTTTATCATTATCTGGATCAAAGTGTGGGATGGATGAATCAACTGACAGATATCACCATCCGTAGGCCCCTCTTTCAATACAGTAAGTACGAAAGGACTTCAGAGAGTGATTTAACAGTTTCTGTGGATGATGGGAAAGAATTGCAGCTCAAATCCCAGAATTAAACACGAAGTGATAAAGCCATACAGCTCCAGCTCGGCAGTCAACTTCAGAGGCAGAGATAACCCTGCAGCTAGCTGAAAATGACACCCGGCGGAAGATGCACAGCTCTACACTCTTATATTGTAATGGGATTATCAATTCAGACGCTATGAATAGGCATCATATTTTCTGTCTAGGCTAGAACAGATATTCTAACAAAGGCAACAAAGGTGAAGATTATTAGATGGCTCAGAAAGAGGCTAATGATCTGATAGGCAGTGGGGACTTCACCGAACATAGCACACTACAAATTACTTATAACACTGCGCATACATTCATGAGGCCACCTGGGGTCATGGTGTAGTGGCAGTCTAATGCACCGACAGATATTACACCATCATCTCTGTGGACCACTTTCTTTTTAACCCTTTTAACCCTCAAACCAAACCAACACTCATCCAGAAGGCATGTGAAGAGATACAGTTTTCTGCTCACTGCTGGTCATACAAAATGTTTTTGTTACTAATGCATTTCCCAGATCCATCAACAAATACATCAATGTATTGTCAATGTGTAATATTCAAAACCATCCCAAAATAAAACAACAACCTCAAAATCATTAAAAGGGACATTAAAAGGCTAATTTGTAGTAACCCACTCCATTAAAATCCTCTGAGGATTATCACACCCATTACAACAACTGTCGGTGGGTGAGATTTATAGATTAAATCAATGATAAGACCATGGAAAGCTTTTAGCCTTTGACTCGATGAGAAGACGCTTAATTTTTCCCAGGAATAAAAGACCCATTTCAGATGAGGTTTTTAAATTTCACTGGGTTACACAATTATTCGGTTGTCACTATTATTAACCCAGCACCATCGACACAGAGGACCAACTCCTTTGATTTTGGTAGCCAAAGGTCAAAGGTCAATGTCACAGTGGGCAGTTGCCACTTGGACTTGAAGGTTAAGTGATAACATTTCAGTGGTTAAAAGGTAAAGGTCAGAGTGACCTTATATGAATCTGGAAAAAAAGGTTTGTTGACACAAACTGCACTCGTTGGCAGAGGCACAAAACTACAGTGCGGTATTTCTAATTAACAATTAACAACATTTCATTATCTATTAACCCTGGTTTCAATGTTCAACAGGATCATATTCAGATAAAGGACACAGCTAAATGACGACTCATGGTATTTCCAACTGAAATTAATTAATTAATTAATTTTCCAATGAACGCCATAAAATGTAAAAAGCGGGCAGCTACAGCAACTTCAATAGAGTGCGCAATATAAGCTTTGCAAATTGGCTGCTGCTTTCAGCTGATGGACTGGATTGTGGCCAAAAAGTTTAAATTGTGACCTGATCTGAAGAAATATCATTTTCAATTTGTAGATGAAGGACGGACTGGCACATCTAAATGAAATGCAGCCATGATCCATGAATTTTCTGTCAACACAGAGAAGATGGACTTGAGCTTAAGTGAAAAATGACATTCTTGGTCAGGTAGGCAATAAGATAAAACTATTGAATACCTAAAATCGCATTGTTTGGTTTATTGTGAAGGCTAAATGTAATTTTCTTTTATGGTAGGAGAGAACAAGCACTGACCTGGTGAGTCACAGCTCCTCCATTGTACAGGCAGAACATTTTGGCAGAAACACAACGGGTCATAAAGAGCCGACAGCATGGCGCTGACAGCCAGCAAAGAGAGCCCATTAGAGAATTAAAAATTCCCTTGACACAAAGCAACATAGATTTCGCTAAAATAACTTATGAAAGCAAAGACCATTATGGACTAAGTGATTCATGCAGTCTTCAGGGTGCTGTTTGCACTCAGTATTCAGCCTGTGACACCATCAACCCTTTAGCATTCACACTTTCCATATGTTATTCTGTTATTATTTTTGTGTCCCGTTGGTCCTGTTAAACCATCTCCTCCACACAGTCCTTCCTTTGTCTCTTACTCCCTCATACAAAGGCGCTTGTAAAGAAATGGCTGTTTTGAAGGTATCTGCTTTTATGAGACAGGGAGAATGCAGCAGCTGTGAAGAGCAACACTGTCCAAACTGACATTTGACAAAATAACTACTTCAAACAGGATTTCTCTGCATGGGGGGGGGGCGTATCCTGCAGATACAGCAGGTAAGAAAGGGGAAGGAAAGGATGGCAGGAAAATGGGAAAAACTGAAGAAAGCAGAGTGCCACAACCATCTGACATTAACCCAGACTGCCCTTTAAGTCTACAGAGAATGGGGGACATTCTAACCAAACCAGGACTGCTTGATATATTCATATTTGATCATGCATGGCAGAATAGTAATATATGCTACTTGTGTTGCAATGTAAGACTGTGAATGCCATTGCAAAGATAAATGATGTATGGGAGTAATGGAGATGAAGTACAGTTAAAGAGCCCTCACAGAGGGCAGTTGGCATGCTGCTGTGTGGAGTAATGGATTGTAGGTTTTGGGGTGTTTGTCATTATTTGGTTTCACTTTCCACTCCACTATCTTTTCAAAGAAGTATTTCTGTGTAACACAGAGCAGATTGTATGTATTTGAACAGCTGCTGTGTTTCCTCTTCAGGCTCTGAATGTGAATTTTAAGTAAAACATGGGGTATTGCAATAAAGTTCCAACTTGGTGTACAGTGGTCTATAAATAACTGATGTAAGAGATACCATGTGACCTGTTTTACAAACTAGAGCCTGTTCTAAACACGCCTGTTTGGAATGGGCTGTTCTCTAGTCCTGTGTTAATGCTCTGGAGCTTCTTCAGAATTGATCCCTATCAATAGTGAGTCTTCCTCAAACAGCTCTACAGTACAATGTCACTTGTCTATTGTTTGTGTTGTGAACATTGTCTGAAAACTTTGTGTTCATCCTACCTGATTTATCTGCAGTGAAGCCATCGTGTGACCATGATCAACAAAATTCAGTTTTTGCACACATTTTATAGTCAAAATTTTACTAAAATACACAAATCAGCTTTATTGATAATATTATTTTTCCATACATTACACACTGGCAATTTCAGAGGTCTGTTAAGCAATTAACAGAGACTCCAGACCCACATCTACTTTTCACAATAAAGACTCTGTAACTCAGCTCAAAATAAAGCACTGCATCCACACAATTTACATTTTGCTTTCACTTTGTAGACAAATGCTGAAGAGGAAGTGATTTGATACATGTTCCTGCAATGATGGAGACCAGCACCCATATCACGCTTGAATGAAGAGGAAGACATGTTGACCTTGGTGTGTAGACCGCCTGTTAATGCCTCGACCCTACTGACTGCAGGCACTGTTTCCCTATGTATTTAAATTGAACACATTTCGTTTCAAATCACACCAAAATCTACACCATGCACTTCCTTGAACCCTTAATAATAAACATGACATGAAGTCAATAAGATGAACAGTGTGTGGGCCACGGACAGACAGACAGACGGAAAGAGATTTGTGGCATTAGTAGAAGATTGATAACACTGGGGAATGCACGTAAAAATAAATCATCACATTTTGTGGATGATCCTTCCCAGTGACTGTATGCTCAAAGTCTTTGGCCAACAGATATCACCTGGTGATGCTCTTCCA
The DNA here is from genome assembly GCF_963576545.1 of Limanda limanda. Classification (NCBI taxonomy): domain Eukaryota; kingdom Metazoa; phylum Chordata; class Actinopteri; order Pleuronectiformes; family Pleuronectidae; genus Limanda; species Limanda limanda. The sequence goes on from NC_083641.1 coordinate 4,822,761, forward strand.
CAGCTTCACAGCAGCTGCCTGCAGGTCTCGCCTGCTGTGAGCTTTCAATCTGCTCCACACCAGGTGGACTACTGCTCAGCGAGTCAGGGATATTGCACCTGTTCACACCGAGAAACTTTTAGCTTTCTTTGGCAATGTGTCTAGGATCCTGTTGAATGATACAATGATATCCAGCGGGTTGTAACGCATTGCACTGCATCTGGGCACAGGGTGCTCCTGTAGACCTTCAGGGTTTCCCCCAGTGCTGTATAGGCCTGGCGGGCCGCCAGGCTTTACTCCCCCCCCCCGCCAGGCTAAGCGTCGCATGTTTTTTTTATTTAAAAAAAAAAAAAAAATCCGTCACTCGCGCACATCAACAACACTTCACTTCCTCATTGAGCCCCGATCCCCAAGCAACCATCCTATTGGTCCAAACAGTCACATGTCCCACCCAGACGCCTTCACTGACCCTCGGACATCAGAACGCTCCTTCAACACAGTGTTTTACTGAACATACGTCGCCTTCACTGACCCTCAGACATCAGAACGCTCCTTCAACACAGTGTTTTACTGAACATCAAAACCGAACATAAACATAAACCTAGTCCGTTACACGATTAGGCTGCAGCTATTTGGTTTTATTTATTTAAAAATAGGGTACTTCTTATTTCATACATTTTCCACAAATATGAGGAGGACTCAAATAGCCATACAAAGTTCTGTGTTTAATTTATTTCAAAGTAGGCCGACACTTGCCTGTGTATTTTGTTTGTTTGTTATTTTGTTGCTTGTCTGTTTGAGTAGCTGGCTGAAAGCAAAGAAGTAGTACGCTTATCTTTTATTGGTAACCAAACTGTTACGGTTCATTGTTTCTGAAATAAGAGGCCTGACTGCTATGTTCACAGCAAACTTGAATTTTTTTTAATATTAAGTAGGGCTGCCACTAACGACTATTTTTCTATCGATTAATCTGACGACTATTTTATCGATTAGTCGATTAATCTAAACGATTAATTTTCCGCCAAAAAAATCAAATTGACCATTTCAATTCAGTTAATTTTATTTGATAACAACAAACTGTATGTCACCATATAATGCAGCACAAAACAAAATGTAAACAAAGGCTCAAATATTAAAGTGCAAAACTGTAGGTTTAAACTAGCAACTCCAACGTGATAAAAATAAATAAAAAAGAGGGCTTATAAGTTAAGTCAGCAGTGCAACTCAAAAAGATATCAAAGTATCTATTTAACCCCTTATCAAAATAAAAAAGTTAGGTGTGCATATTAAACAAAGTGCAACATGTTTAGAGTATAAGAAACAATGGTGTCCAGCTCAAAATCCGACTCAACACCTATATTGATGTAAACTCTAATTTAAGCTGGGATCTGTCACATTTTATTTCCAAAAAAAGGCTGTAGAAAAAAATGTGTGACTAGCAAAACACCTAAGGTCTGAACTGTAAGTGCTCTGAAGTCCCTACATCCACGGTGTTAGCACCATCACACATTGCATTTGTCAGTATGGAAATGGTATATTTTTTTTCAGTTTGTTTTGTTATACTGGTTGGGACGGTACAGCATACATGTTAACAGAGCTTAGATTATTTAAAAATATTGACTCATTTGGAGCAGAAAATATATAAAGTAATTGCATGTACATTGACTTGTTGCCTTTTAAAATAATGAATCATGCATTTCTTTCAAATAGAGTTAAAATAATTATGAAATCACCCTGTGAAATATTAACTTCTAACGCCAAAAACAAGGTTTTGCAGCTACGGTAATGAACATCAAAAATGCTATGGATTTATGTATTTTTTTCATGACAGAGTGAGAATTCCTTACAATAGGTACTAATCTCTGCTAGGGTATATTTAACAATTAGCTGAAAAGGTGTAAATAACATCACTGATAATGTCTCAAGTCCACTGAAGAATGCCCTGTAAAATGCATAACCTCGCAATGATGGAGGTTGAACATCTAAATAGAAAGCAGCCATCATTACAAACATGTGCTTTCGATGAGAAGACAAAAAATTAACCACTGAACTTGTGCATTGCTCCGACAACTGTCTACCAATAGGTATACAGCCGGTATGGTTAATAAACATGACACCAAAGACTGTATATTTTTGTTTTCTATCTTTTATGTAATATATCAAATTGTATGTCCATTTGATGTAATACAACAGCTTATGACACATTTTTCCCATCTCCATGTCTAACAGCCATTCTTAATATTCATGTCAACTTAGTTTGGCTCCTGATAATTGACAATCTGCATCATGGAATATTATTAGTGATCACTTAGATGCACTCAGAAAGTGCTCAGTTAAAAATAACACGTAATGGATGGGCTACAGCCTTGGCTGAAGTTAATCTTCTTTATAGTCATACATTATTTAAAATGTAACATTTGATTTTATATTAGTAAGATATAGCTGAAAACGTTGATCTAATCATTTGCAATAGAATTAAGTCTAGTGTCAAATCTAATTTCTAGACTTTTTAATGGCATAAGATATTTGGTCAATAAATGGAGGAAGATGTCTTTTAAATGTATAAACCCGAACGAACAAAATGTTGAGTGTTAAAGCTTCATTTCTCAAAAAGTATAAATATTTCAAATAGAACTCCCAACATGTATTCAATCCATTGTTTGACTCTGAAGGTGAAACACTAACAGCGAGCAATACTATAATAGACCCTGTCATTAAACTGGAATAATACTCAATCATTTTCACCGTATTGACTCGTGGCTGACGGCCAACGATAAAACTTTTTTTTCACTGAAAGCCTGGGATTGGACTTCTTAGTGTCTGGTTTTATTTCTGCTTCACTTGACACATCCCTTCAAGGAGAATTAGAGACTGCCCAAGGCCCTGTGTATCCCCAGAGGTCCTGCTCTGGCCACTGCCTCATCCCAGGTTTCATAATAACTGCAACACTGTAATTATATATTTAAACTGCAGGAGCATTATTAGGTACTCGTGTTCATCCCTTCACTGTACTTCTCCTGCTGCTACCGAGCATAATGCATGGTTTTCTATAGCCAATCAAACATGCCATTAGTGGAAATGGGATGATGCTTCGAGCTAAGATGTGAGACTCTAGACACTCTGAATCGTCAGAACTGGGGAGAACCGTCTATGGCTGTGTAGTAAAGACATAGTGGGGCTGGAGAACTCTACACAACTTGAGGATTTGGCTCCAAAACCCCATGAGAGAGAAAGAGAGGCAAAAGTAAAGATACTTAAATGACAACAAAGACGGAGATGGAAGGTGGCAGATAGAAGGAGAAGGATGAAAATGAGGAGCAAAGTGACACAGTGACAGAAGGAAACACTAACAGCTTCGCAGCACGTCTCTATCAGAGTACAAAGAATGGTGGAACCTCAGAAACTCCTCTTCCATTGAAGCAGATCACTGCTGCAGATGTGTGTCATCAGCACTATGAGAACTCAATTCAATCAAGCGTCATCTCATACAGTCACAAAGTATTCCAGTCTGTTCTATAAAAATTTAGTTTTACCACACAGGTGCAGCTCAACACATCCTGTACCATTCTTTCCATTCCTGGACTTTCTGAATGAGACACTTCTTTTCAAAACAAGAATAAAGACAGACAAAAAGAGAACACAAAACCTGATTACAGAGGCTTTGATTTCCCTCACCCTTCTGATTTAATTAGACAACCTAATCAAACAGCTTGGAATGACACAAAGTGAAGCTGAAATCAAATCATAGAGCCATCATGAGGATGGGAGTCTTGTTAGAAAGATGAGTAGGCAGGATGCAGTCGTAATAAGCTCTGTGTGTGTGTGTGTGCGTGTGTATGTATGTTGGAAAATCTTACTTGTTTCTTCCAAAATGAGTGATGGTTTCATTCCTCTGGCAACAGATTGGAAATGAACAGGCAGATACTCACACACACACACACACACACACACACACACACACACACACACACACACACACACACACAAACACACAAGGCAAAGGTTCCAAAGACTTCCTTCTTACCTAGAAAAAAAACACAAGAGACCCAGCGTCAATGAACAAGTGGGCTGATAGTATCGTCATGTTAAAGTACAAAGACAAACGGTATTGAGCTTGAGCTTGAAGCAACCCAAATTACATGAGAACACACACTGAGAGTCAATGGGATTAAATGGAAACCTGAGAGGATGATGCCCCCTGAGTCTAAACAACACTCTAGCCCAGAGGTGATTAGGGTTGGGTACCGAGAACCGGTTCCAATATGGAACCGGTTCCAATACAACCGGTACCTACCCGGACCGAAATGCAACGGAGATTTCGGTGCTTCATTTCGGTGCCTGAGCCAATCGAAGCCTGAGGTCTCCACTCGTCCCGCCTCCTCACACTTCCGCTCCTTCCTTCACGGGAAGCGGGGCTCCCGCCGGGCCCCCGGAGGCCCCCGCGGCCGCGGACCCCCGGTATACAAACTCTTGTCTCCGCGCCCCGCGTGCGTCAGGACTTCTGTGCAGGTGGGGGGGGGATCTCCTCGTGAGACCTCTCCCCGGCGCTGGTTGCCCCCCCCCGCCGGGCGCATTTCCTCCGTGGCGTTGCGTCGCGACCTGCTCCGGGAGGAACGAAGACCACGCCGAGAAATGTTTCATACAAGCGACCGCATGTTAGGGGCACGAAGGCGGGGGGCCGAAGGCGGGGGGCCGAAGCCTGCCTGCGACAGCCCCAGCCGCGGAGACACGGGGGGGTGTCTCCGAGTGATGGAAAAGCGACCCTCAGTCTTCATTTGGCTCAGGCACCGAAGTCAGAGTCACGAGTCAGAGTGTGTGTGTTTTGTATTTATTTTTATTTATTTAAGTATAGTGTAAACTTTTGTTAACAGTTCGTATGTTATTCATAGTTTTAAGTTAAAAAGGGTTTTGTATTTATTTATATTTATAATCTACTTTAAACAGTTAATATATTTGGCAATAAAAAAAGCCTTTCTTAGTCAAGCATCGTTTCGTGCACTTTTTTGAAAAAAGTATCGGTTCGGGCACCGTTTAGGCACCGGTATCGTTTTAAAAGTATCGGTTAGGAACCGGTATCGGATAAAAACCAAACGATACCCATCCCTAGAGGTGATGCATACTGTATGATACACTTATATTGAAATGGAATTATTGCAATAAAGAGCATACAAAGAACAGCCTCTACTTTCAGTCATTCACTCAAGACAAACTCGTTAACCACGCTGCCATAAAAAACATAATTACCAGAGAGAATAATTCCCTCGAGTGGGTGAGGATTGAGAACATTAATGGAAATTATGTTGACAAGGGAGGCAGCCAGTGAAGTGTACCAGCAGTTGTCCTCGTGGAGGTATCTGCTCTGTCCATTGTACTCAAGGAAATGTTTTACTGCTTCAGAGAGTTCTCACTGTGGGAAAATAGACTGAGGGAAATCAATTCTGAATTTGACCCTTCAAGGGCGAGAAATTGATGCCTGGCAGGAAGAGTCGGCCATTCGATTTCCATCTACTTTCTGAGAAGATGTTTGTATAAAAGCGAGACATGTCTTTGTTGCACTCAGCCACCGTGAAGAGAACAAATGGTTTGTGAAAACGCCACATCCACCACAACATGATACCGTACAGCAACACCTTGTTTAGAGGAGAGTCCATCGGCGCTAATTTATTTTTATTGAACCATTATACAAACAAAGGGAAATGAATAATAATTTCCCTTCAATCCCACTCATGTTTCCTGTCGTCAGCCATCCCTGATATACAAAGGCAAAGGGAGAGTAAATAAAAACACGCTATTCAATCTCATCCACTAATCTCTTTCAGGAGACTCGGTAACAAAACACTGGAATCAATGAGCAGGACTCCCTCGCCTTCGTGTAAATGCCGGGGTCAGAGAGGTAAGAGGTGGGACCTATTCAGCGCAGCACAGCCTGTGCTGAATGAGGCGACTGTGGAGGCTTTTACATGGAGGCTGACTGGAAGAAGCACATTCATGAGGCTCAAACACAGGAGCCAGCCATTTTAATAATCTTAAACGTTTGGCACACAATACCTGGAGGTCTTCATATTTTAATTGATTATTTCCATGGCAGACTCCCAGGCTGCATCTCGCTTCCCACACATCTCCCATTATTTATTTATTTTCTAAGAAGACACTGGAGCGATTACAATGCCTTCCAACTGGATGGAATTTCCGAGTCGTACTCATAACTTCTGCCCATATATCTGCAACGCTTTTGTAACAATATTACTGGGATCTTCAGTAACATCCCACAGAGAACCCGTCTCTGTAACATGTACTGAATCAGAACCTTAACATGAAGTCAGTGTGACACCATCACACATGATGTGCCTCCATCGCCACAGAACAACGTGTTCAGCTGGAAAGCAGCCACACAGACGTGCTGGATAAAACACTCTCTGATCCACATGGCGTGCTGTACTCCACAGGAAGACCAGCTACAGAGCTCTGATAGCAGTATAAAGTAATCAGTCAGATAACATACTGTACATGTATATTTTAAATGGGGATTTCCCGTCCCTATCTTGCCATTTATTGATAATGTTTACAGTTGTCAAAGCAATGTTTCTCATTATCTATCTCGAATGCGGCAGCCCACCACCGTTTCATAATGACTTGTTGTTTTGCTACGTTATTACATTGTGTATCTGTGTGCATCACTGTTTGCCGTGTGCAAGCTCACGCTATCATTCATGAAGTTTGTACCTTCTACATAGGCAGTCAGACCTCATAGTTTAAGCTGCATGTAGCCATAGGTGGCAAATAATGGAGTTCTTTCTACCTGTCACTCTGAATCTGTTGCGCATGAGAATTACCTTTGACCACCCCTGCTGTGGATTACATTTATTGTGTGAAATGCTGTGGAGAAAGAAAAATGAATCCTAGATCTTCCAACTCATTTGGATTTGCATAAAAATGTGTCCCACCCCTTCACAAAATATCATGGAGATCGATTCAGTAGTGTCTGTATAATCCTTCTAAATATCAAACAAACCCTGTCAAAAACATAGGTAATGAATAGATGTAATAAATCTGTGTTCAGGGACAAAAGGATTGTTGGCCACTAGTTCAGTGTTTTTTATATGTTAAGTTTATCAAATCCAAAAAAAGTTAATAATCACAAGGTTATTCCAGAATGACCTATGTAAAGAAAAATTCCACTGATCAATGTCTTACTGCTGTTTTGACTGTTTTCTTTGCACTTAGCTGTTGCAACCTCAAAGTTCATGCCCTTACTTGGTCATTCTACCTCCTGTTGACCTTTATCTGTGCAACTGGGTGCTGGGCTTGATTCCACTTTCTGTAACAGCGATGCCAGGCAGCAGATGTTTCCTGCCTGCTTTCTGTTTTGTTTCCTGTTCATCCCATTGTACGAAAAACCCTCCTTTTGAACTTTCTCATGGTTGCACTCTGAGCCATGTTGCTGACTGGGTAACCCTCTGCAGAGCTAAGAATTAAACCTCTAAGACAACTCCGGTCTGAGAAACTCATTATTTCGAATCTCATGATAAATTCCCACATCACATACATTCATTTCACATACGATCTATCATGAAATAATTGTAACCGACATAAGCAAATGATTTGGTAAACATAGCAGAAGAATGCATAAAGCAGTTAATGAAAGCAAACTAAAGTATACAAGAAACTTCAACCAAGGAACTGGACCATTGTTTTGGAGACAGTGCGAGATCCTAATAAAAAAAAAAAGATATACTGTATACATGAACCATAAAACAAATTTCAGGATAATTCTAAACCAGAAATAAACAGCTAATGCAAGCACAATGTGAGTGCTCTGCCTATGCAGTGGAAGAATATTTTTTTCTGCTCACATATTAGACCGAGGTAGAATTATTGTTTTATATTGATTGTTATTACAATCATCCATTTACTGACTGTATTCGCCAGGCAGCAGTGACTGTGATTTAGTTTGCTTCTGTATGCACTTCCCCTCCACATCTAATCATAACCGTCTTATTATTTGCTTACACAGAAACACCACCACTCTTCACTGTCACTCACAGGTCCCCGCTGATTAATATGGACCGGGTAAGGAGGCTGCAATCTGTTTCACACACAGGGTACTTATCACACCAGAGACACACAAGAACTGTAAAGCTGCCCTTAGCTTGGAGTGTGTGTGTGACTCTGGGATCCATAACCTATTTAATCCTAATACACATGGTGAAAACTAATGAGGTAAGTCCCACAGAGGCATATGTACACATACAGGAGCAAATTCATATAAACCGAGTGCAGTATACGCGTTGCACGTAAGGGGTCTAGATCATGTTTTACGACATGCTAGGGCAGCAGGTATAAAAATGACCTGAGTCAACCCTCCTGCTCACATAAACACACAAGAGGTTATGAAGTCCATCCTCGTTGTTATGATCCCTATCCTTAGAGGACCGACCAGAGGGATGTGCTTTAGAGGAGACTAAATTAAGGAGCATCCCTGCTGCCTTACTGTGATTAGTATTATATAATGAACAAGAGGCAATGGGGAAGAGAAGAAGAGAAGAGATTAGTTGCATTCCTATACCAGTGTAAGATAATGTGACCTGAAAAATCGGCATACTACTATTCTCCAACTTTCAAAAACAAAGTCCTCTGTTTGGTGATTTATGTGCCTGATAAATTTGATAGCTGTGATAGAGGATGGTAAACTAGCCTGAATATGTTATCTCTCTCATCTTTGTCTCTCATTTTCTATCTCTCAATCCCTTGTCTCTCTCTGCCTGAATCGGCAGAAACATGCATCATGGCCTCATGGTTCCGCTCATTCTCCTTGAAATTCACATTCATCACATCCCGCTGCATTCAGATTGTCTTTTAGAAGTTAATTGTTGAAGGCAGAGGGAGCAGAACAGAGGAAAAGACCGTTAAAACAAACTTGAGACAAAGCCTCATGTAGATAATAGTCAAGTTCTCCTCAAATCAATGGTTTATGTTTCGTGATTTCGGCTGCTTCTGATACCTTCTCTTTCAGAAAAGAAAAAAAAGGGGACAAATTTACAAAAGCTGCCTCATCATAATATACATTTGTTTCAATTAATCACTCATAGTCTGAACGGAGGGAATGGACCAAGACAAAGTAAGTGGAGAAAAAAAGAGCAAACAAATTAATTATTTTGACAGTTCTGGCAAAACTTACCCAATGAGGCTCTCTCTATTGTAACCTGTGCTACCTTGTGCCACTACTACAGAGCTGTATTCAGCTCAGCATTCAGTATTTTTGTTTCAGCCTAGAACAACAGCAGGTGAATTAACAAATTAGTTTCTATCCTTTCACTGTACTAGAAATTACGGTCAAAGTGTTCAGCTGCAACACAAGCCTAGTACAATTTTGTATACTGTATATATATATTTATATTCCAGCCTTGGTACCGTCTATATATTTCTGATGTTGGTAACAAAACAAGTTTTTCATAAAGGGGACATATTATGAAAATTCCACTTTTGTAGTGCTTCTACACGTTAATTTGGGTATCTGGCTTGTCTACCGTCCCTCAACGCAAGTAAACACAACTCGCAACTATTTACCTGTTCCCTTCCTGAAAAGAAAAGAGGAGGACTTTTAGCTGACGTGACTACAATTGCTTTAATGTAACTGTTGTGGAAACAGTGGATTAGCCATAGTTGTTGTGTGAGTCCTTAAGACAATCTGGAGGGGCCACCATCTTCTCCAGGAGCTGCCTCTGTGGTTTCCAGTGCTACCTGAGGCTAACCAGTGGCCAGTCTGATGACCTGCAAGCTTGGGTTGGTGCCAGGAACTGTCCCCTGTGAATTTGAACTGTGACATTGCATCACTCACATTTTTTTATTATAATATTTAAACTCAAATGAGTGAAGCAAATGACGTACACTTTTGAACATTGTGTCGCGCCATCCACACGGTTGAGTCAACCAGCGCAAATGAATAGAAACAAGAATCTTCTCATTGACTCAATGTCATGGAGTGACAAATTTGCCCTGTGTTTGATTGAATAAGACAATGGAACTACAATTGTTTATCCAAATTGTAACTCTGTTGCCAAGTATAGCAACTCCAGTTGCTCATCTGTCTGTCATTATGCATATTCCATTGATGCTTTAAATTCTGCCTTAGTAATCAATTGATAGTGATCGGGGCATTCATGAGAAGGTCATTTACGCAAGTACGTAAACACTCTCTTTTTCCTCTGAGTTATTTTGTCGATATCCTAGAGCCTAACATGAGATGTGTATTCGGACAAATTTGTCAATGACTTAATTGAACTGTTCCTCGCAGACTCAGAGCTCTTCACGGATGTGTTGTGAAAATCATCAGTGTGACATCAGAGCAATGTCAGTGACCAAAGTGGCAGTTTAAGAACATGACGTACCACAGCTAACTGCCCTGATGCTGTTGTTTCACTGTAAGGGATTCAAAGTGTCAAATAATGAACAGCTTCAATATCAGATGGATGACGACCATGTTGCAGCTCTATACTGTGACTGTAGACCATTAGCTGCTTTGGTCCTTGGTCAGTGATGCATTCAGGTGCAGCTCAGTGGATTGATGGTCTCTGTTCTCTCTTGTTAGACAGGTCTTCATATGAGCTGTCAGTCTACAACCTGAATCCCATCAGTCTATCTGTGCAGCCTCTGTGCTGTCTCTCCTCTCTCGCTCTCCTTCAAATATACTTCACACACACACACAACCTTGAGGATATTTAGCAACCTGATGCATTTTGCACATGAAGTACCAGTGATAGAGTCAAAATGTACAACATAATGAGCAGTTTTAATGATACCACCTGCTGCTCAAGTCTGGACACGGAAACATTATATCGTAGAATTTGTTTTGGTCTTTCATGTATTTTTCATATTCCTTCCATCTGTGTGAATAATATTCACCATGGAACAGTAATTATCTCAAACATAATATTTCACACTGCCAGGCACATTGTTTAATCCAAATTAAACTTTTTTTTCCCCAGGAAGAATATCTGTGCTCATTAAAAATGTAATGAAAAATATCATTAAACACCGAGCTAAGCACACATACCACATGCGTACTTGTACACATGCATAAGCTTGACATCCCACCCCCTCACTTGGGCTCCAGCTTTGGGAATACAGCAGCTAAATTAGCATAATGAATAGTTATCAAACACAGCTTTATCCAGCCTGGGTGGCCACACAGCTCCAAAGCTCCAACCAACTCTTTATCGTTAATGTGTCCCCTGCCATCAGCATTAACAGCAGCTGACCATTGTGAGCACAGATCCATCCATCTTGGCACTGGTGACCTTAATTAATTAGGTTAAAGCCCTAGTTTCAGTGCAGCAAAATCAGACAAAGGGCTGAAAAAAAAGGACAAGGCCAAAACTCATTGGGGACGGGTCTTGTTAGGTAACATCCCACATTACAGTTGAACTATACATGCTTGTATTTGTGTTTGAATTCACCTTGTGTTCACTGCACTTATCAGTAAAGGAATTTGTGTGACTGTAGCTTTAATATAGAGAGCAATGTTGGGAATGTATTTACATTATTATCTATCTTTCAACTTGGCTGCATTTTGAAGTTATATAAACACATGAAATGTTTCATCTATGTCGAGTCTGAGCTGTGTGATGGAAAGTTGTAAAACACATCGGATAGTTCATCATCTCTGTTTTATTTATCTAAATGGTTGTTTTTACATATCTGAATGACTTATATGTTTGTACACCTTGTGACCTCTCAGTCAGAACTATACTTGTTTATACTTACATATTTGTATCTAATATAAAACCACTGACTGTATATAGAAATGGACAATGGAGCTCCACTTTCTCCCAATATCCAGACTTGAAGCTAAAATCCAGGATATTAAGAGCAACTTCTTGCTCATTTTGGAGCCAGAGTCTGCTGAACAGCTTATGGGTGATGATACAGAGGTAGTGCGATACCATCCATACATGAGTCAGTCTCTTCTGTCAGTCTTGAATTAGCACTTGAACATACATCAGTGTGATAAGAACTGCCGAAAATGACAGATACCAACGTCGAGAAAAACGAATTTCACATGTACTTGACTTTATGTTGGTCCACGTCCCATCTACTCACTTGGAGGAGGTGGAATGTATGACCTATACCTATAGTCATGTCTTCCATCTTTTGTAACAGTCTATGGTTTAAACATAGTGAGAGTTATTTTACTCTGCCTCATTGTTTCATCTCTTTATTTTGCTGTTGACACCTGCTACAGATTAAAATTTAGAAAAGGTAGTACCACTTTTTTCTCTCTCTCTTTTGTGTCTTATCTGTATTTTGCGTCACTATTTTCATGTTTCCAAATCCGTGATTATTGTCCTCTGCAGTGTGACACTCTATCCCCACTTTTGTTTGAATGTAAGAATTGGCTGTCATTGCTATTCCACACAGACAGATGGTGAAAGTCACACGTTGGGTGGATAGGAAAACCCTCTGGAGGTTCAGCTCACCTCTCCCTCCTACACAGAGCAAACTAAATGGAGGGCTAACAGCTGGTGAAAGTTTCCCTAAGCAAAAAGCTCACTGTTAGTCTTACAGCTTTATGTAGTGTTAACTGTAGCTGCCTGGTAGACTTCCAGCATCTTTACACCTAGTGTGCACCTTGTGTCATTTGCTTAATTTTAAGATTAAGATACAGATTAAGATACATTTTATTATCCCACACACATGCACAGACATGCACAGGCACACTCATGCAAGGGGAAATTTAACCTCTGCTTTTAACCCATCTGGTGCCAGACACACAGAGTAGTGGGCAGCTGTGTACGGCGCCCGGGGAGCAGATGTTGGGGGAGTAAGGTGCTTGCTCAGGGGCACCAGACAGGGTAAGGAGAATCCTCTTGAATTTTTGGACAGATCAATCCAGGTTCGTCTTTTTGTTGTTTCTCCGTGGAGTCGAACCAGAGACGAACCAGAGACCTTTTCTTCCCATAGTCCAAGTTTATCAGATTGTCCATCCATCCATCTCTAGGTCCATTCTATTCTCATGAATGCGATATCTGGGCAATGCGTTCAAATATTTTATTTTAAGACTCCCACAGTGAATTCTGGAATGAAACATCTGATCACATAGCTTTACATTGTGCAACTAGTGGCTCAAATAGTGGGTGGAAGCAAAAATGCTAACCAACCTAATAATATCATATGCAGCTTCAATCAATTTACTAGATTTCTGATTCATTTTGAATGAATTCAGCATTAATGATAGTGTGTTACAAAATGTTCTGAATTCGCTCCGGCTCTGATTCTCATCTCTAAATGCAGAGAGCCATAACTGCAGTCCACACAGAAGACAGAGCCAGTCACTCTTCCAAATAAAGAAATATCCAGGACAGACAATTTTGAATTTGGCAGAGATGAATTCAAGAAATATTTTAAATTAGAAGAAGGAATGGAAAAAAAGCATTGATGAGCAAAATGTAACAAAAAACTGTCCTTGCATTACTGAGCATACACACATTACTAAGCAAGTAATTTTGGTTGTGTTTTAAAATAATGAATACTGTAAGTCAGACAGACATAAAGACCTGTCAAATAAGTCACAACCACTTCTGAGGTAGTTTATGTTACAGAAACAAAAAACATGGTATGATTTTGACACACATTGCATTGGGACTTGATCTTAAATCACACTGCAGGTTTTTGACTTCATAACATGGCAAACCTGAGAAAATGGACTGCATTTCCATGGTAAATGGTCTGCAATAATGCTTTTCTAGTCATATCGAGCGCTGAAAGCACTTTACAGTAAAACCTACATTCACCCATTCACTCAGTGCTTCGATATGTAGCACTTTTCTGATCACGCATCACTCACACACTAATGGCACAGAAATTAGGGACAATTCAAGGTCCAGTGAGTTGCTGACGGCCACTTTGGCAGACGGGGATTGAACCACCACCCTCTGCGTTTATGGACGAGCCACAGCCGCCTGTAGTCAGCAACTCAGTGAGTTTAACAGAGCAGGCCTCTCATCATGAGGATGACTTTATAAAAACAGGGATTACTGCAGCCAAAGCTTAACACAGCCCCGTCTATCAGAGGAAGTACACAGCTTGAGATCAATGGAGCAAAAACATCTTGTTAATCAATGACAGCTCTGCACATCTCCAGAGACTGTAACACATGGCCTCCATGAAGAGTTTGTCAACAAAATTAAATACTGTGCTTTTGGAATGACTTTGATAATTTTTAACTGGGGCAAACCATTACCATTTAGATTACATTTAGACAAGGAGGACTGTGACCATATATTTGTTTGAAGAAGAAAACAAGGTAGATAGAGACACAAATGAATTCTGTCTCACAAATGAAGTAGAACTCGGTTTGTGGGGGGAAACAAATATTATAAACAGGGCAGTCCAAGCTAAGCCCCTGGCATTTGAACCCCCCTAGTCTCATTTCAAGAGGACAATAATGAGCACCAATTACATTTTGAGTGGTAACTCCACAAAAAAAAAGAAAAAAAAACATTTCAGCTGAACCTGCTGTTTTCTTTTCCTAAAATGCTAATTTAGCAATATCCTACTGCTCGAGATGACTGAGGTATGTTCTTTTGTGAATTTGTCATAAACAGGAGCTCTCCCACGCAGGATAACAGTCACCAGGGGAAAAAGGTTTTCGGAGGCCTATTTTGTAAAATGAGATGCACCGGTGGCTCCAGAGCACGTACCGCATCAGCATTCAACCGACCGAAGCAGATAGAAGAGATACACAGAGACAATTTTGGACAATTTTGTCTGTGAGCATCAGAGAAGCTGTAGTGTCCTTACGTGAGCTGGGCTCATGGAGGCAACATTTAACATTTTGATGTGATCTCGACAAGTTTGGACCAATTTTGTGGTACTTTTATTTTACTCGAGTAATCGCTTTACACACTCAAATACACTTCAATGGATATATCATATGTATTTTAAACATCATCGTCTGCAAGTATGGTTAGGGGTTAGGATTATGAAATGAATTAAATTTGTAAAATTCACATGTTAGGTACATGGTACATTCCAACATGTTATCAGTAAAATAAACAACCTTCACAACTCTGTACTCATATCCATGTCTCATATGTTGATAAAAACTAGAACACAACTGTAGACACGTCTACATTATATCCAAATATATTATCCAATTTTATCCAGGTATATTCAACTACATATAGATATGAAACAAGGTTTGTTATCAAGCTTTAGTCTAGTGCTGGCATTTCTCTGTGTTTTCACAATTTATCTGTAAATTAAAAGATGCAACTCCAGCTGGAAAAGAAAGCCAGACAGAAAAAAAAAAACGCTGGCATGCCATTACAAGCAAATTATTATATGAGGTTTATTATGTAAGTTTATTCAATATATTCAGTAATAGAGAATGAAGGTCAACATATATAGAATGAAACTTGAATATGTATGTATTTGAAATGCAGCATTCAATACTAATCTTAGGCCAAGTCAAATAAAGGATTAATCATATATGTTTCAGAAGCATTTGCATAAGTTGATCTTTTTTTTTTGTCCTGCCTTGCACAAGTAACTGCCTCTGTGAATGATCTCACTGTGTGCTTGATGATATGACTCCCTGAGCTTGTGCGTGTGACTGAGAGAATCTGACTTCTCTGTCAAGGCACTGTAATTCTATGACATTTAAGCCTCCTCGCTTCATCGGAGGGATTTCCACATTGTAAGTCTGAACAGCTCCACTGTGCCACTGAGGAAGAGGCTACCTGCTGGGCTCTGAAAGGCCAGATGGTTCCACAGTGAAAGTGCTATCAGGCTGTTGACACACAATCTCTGGAAGACACCTTGGAGATCAATTTCTTCCATTTAGAGAGAGTGGAGTCAATAGAGCGTATCAAACTTCTCAGCTCTTCCAGCCTGAACCCTACGAGCCCGGGCACACTCCCAGGAGTTTCAGCCGGTCTACGTCTACAGCTTATCCATTTCACTTTTTTTTTTTAAGCTTCAAGAGAAGTGTGCAGCAGACAGTTAGTGGATAAGGTATCACCACATTAAAAGGTTGCACAAATTAATGGGATCCAAATCATCATACTGCATATTGAAAAGAAAACGTATTCTAAATCTATATGTAAATCGGAACTTTGAAGATGCAGCTTTGTGCTATTAGCTCCTTTTTCTATTTCTTTAAAATTGATCTCAAACTATCAAAGGGATATCTCAAACTATCAAAGGGATATCACAACCAGTCACACTCACATTCACACTTATAGCCATTTTTTTTCCAATTAATGTAAACCAAATTGTTATGGAAATGTAAAAGGTTAAAGTCTGGTTTGGGACTCTCCAAATATCTAAATCCATTAAATACTTGTGTGACTCCCAATTTCTCTATATCGTACTGTGTAATGGATCCAAGGTTGAGTTAGGAAGCCAAAGATAACTTCTATTACTTCTTCTTCCTAACTGGTACATAATAACTCCGCAAGAGGGTAATCTCACTTTCTTTACAGCGAGAGAAGGCGCAGAGAAAAGCAAAGGTTTTGATATATCTGTCAAGTAGGGCAGCTCCCCATGAAGAGTAATGGAATATGGCCACTGCAACGTGGACAGATCAATCTTGCTTGCAAGGACAGCTCTGATTTGGTGTTGGCAATACAACTGTTAACTTTCTTTATGTCTCATCAGCCTGGTCTTCCTGATGCATCTGGTATTGAGAATAACATAACAAAATGTTTATTCCTTCTCCCTAAAATATTTACCTCAAACCAATCTGCAGGTCTTTGGACTGTGGGCGGAATAATCCAGGGAAAAATCCCACTCGGGAAAAACAGCCCTTAACAACCCAGCTCGTACTCATAGTTTCCACTGTCATGTGTCTGCTAAATTACTGCTGAATGTTAACAGTGTCCTACAGGATTACTAGAGCACCAGTGTGGAGCAGCTCTTCTCCTGTTCTAACTCAGGGAGCAATCATACAGTTTCACCATCCGCCTGTGAGTAAAACAGCATCTGGTCCTACACATGGCTTTTGTATGAAATTGCCAAACTGTTAACTTTCCCACACTGGCTCCACACGGACACTGTGTTGAGGCTGCAGCACTGAGTAATGACGGGAATCTAAAGACGGATTCTGTTAGACAATTAGCTTTTTTCTTAAAGTGTTGCATAGATTTGTTTGAAGACTCCCCACTCGAAGGGATATGGGCTGTGATCCTTTGGAGATTCGATTTGAGAGGAGAGATGATTCCACTGCATCATTACCTGATAAATATGCCAGACTGCCGGCTCGCTGAGCCACGTTTCCTATGGAAAGTGAATGAGTGAGGTATCGCTGAGCCAATGCCTGGAACCTATAATGTAATTAATGCACCCTTCAGAGTCGCACCCTTTGTTGCTCCCACTCTATGTAGCTTGGAGGAACACATCACCTCTGTTTTGAGATGTAGACATTTTGATGTCATCACAGTAAAAAGGATCTGGGAAATGGGACGCTGTTTGTTTTAGTGTGCACTGTATGAAAGTTTAAGATCATCTTCACGTGCTGCCAAGCACATCAGAAATCTCCTGTTGTTATAGTCAGATGAAAGTAACATGTTCAGGTGACAGCAGATAATTTCCATTTCTAAAGCCTGGAACAGGATTTAGAAGTATTGTTTGAATCTTTTATGTGATTATGAATCTGTTTGAATGGTGTTGATGAAATATGATTTATTGTATATATATATATATATATATAGAACCCCTGGGAGTTGCACTTTTCATGTAACAAGAAGGTGACAATGTTAAAATAACCAAGCACAAACCCCCAGTGTTTACTACTACACTGAACATTGTATATGTAAGAAATAAGCAGTGTGGTTTCAGTTTTTAGCAGGAAATGTACGATTTTTGAGTTTCCATGTCAAATGATTCCTATATGATCTATTGCGGGGGTGTCAGAGGATGCTTTTGGGATATTTTGTGTTCATGTTGTGTGTAAAGAGATTTGATTCATCACATTGTGTCTGTGATTTTTCTGAGAATTAGATACTCCCAAAATTCAAGAGGGAATTTCCTCAACAATGTATAATTTAAGTTATTGCACTTGTTAATCTGGCCACATAGATCCGCTCTGTGTTTGGAATCCTTTTCTTCTCTTTCTTCAACGTATGCTCCGACTAGACCTGCTCCCTTTCCCACACTGTCACATTGTCAAGCAGAGCTGTGTTTCAACTCATAAAGAGTGAGCTGCAGAAGAGACCTTGGATTTAGTGGATGCTACGACACAATTGAGGAGTGTTTTGTAGAAGTTGTTTCATCAGCCCTGCAAGGACAACCCGTGTGCCACTGTCTCTGACATTTTGTGTTGTTAACCACATGGATTTAACAGAGCAATTTTGGGCCCTCAGTCCCTGTGTTAGAACAGTAGGAGCCTAAAGGAAACCAGCTCTGCATCCATTAGTGCAACTGCACCGAAATCACCAATCTCACCTGTGCATGAAGTTTGGCTTGGACTCAAACCCTGACCTCTCACTGGATGAGACCCAGTGAAAACCACAGCCCCTCCAGGGTTCTCTGCAACGAGCACTGTAGTCAGACATTTGGATTTGAAATTGTAAACCTACACCACAAGTCTTTAACTCAACAATTGAGCAACACACTTCTTGAACTCATGGAATGTTGTGTTTTTCTGAAAGAGACAACCAGCCGATCTCCCACACAGGCTGCAGAAGGTCAACAAGTTTCACGGAGGCGATAACAGACCATATGTGTTCCTCAGAGTCAACTCCACTGCCCCAGAGGAAACGTTATCACTGTTCAGCAATGGACTGTGTTGAGATCACACTGGATAGTTCAACACACTAAAAGAGGCTCGTGTTTGGGTAGAGACTCAGTCATTACAATATGTGTACTGCAACCTCACAGTCCAACCCACCAGTTCGAGCCAGCACTTTCATCCTCACTCATTCTTAAGGCCGAATTTTAGTCTTTTTTTACGCACGCACGCACGCCCGCACGCAGGCACGCACGCAGCTTCTACGGACTCGTTTTGGTTTATAGTTCCCCCAGAGTTGCGCGTGTTGCAACGCAATTCACCGCCAGACCACTAGGCGAAGTAATGTTTGTTGTTGAAGTCGGCTCTTCTTCGTGTGTGGCACACGTTTATTGACATCGCCACAGCGGCTCCTCAGAGCCTTTTTCTGGCGGACAAATCCGCCGGTTAGTGACGGGTTATACTAGTGGACATGGTTTCGGATCTTTTCTGTCAAGTGCTCTTCTATTTGGTCCATATTCGTTCTTCTAAATCTTCCGTGGCTTCCGCAGTTTCCGGGATTGAAACCGGAAATGCGACTCCAGACGGGATGTAGTAAGCAGACCAATCACAAGCCTTGCGGGCTGCGTGAGGCTCGCGTCGCTTTGTCGTATAGTTAGAAAAATTGGCTGACGCACGCAAGCCGCAACACGCCCCCCGCAAGTACGCGAGGGGCGTGTTGCGTCGCTCGCGTGCGTGAGTGCGTCCGTAAAAAGCCGAGTATAAATCGGCCTTTAGCCACTCTACTCTACTACAAGACGAACAAAGCAAAGGGAACAGGTGTGTGTGTGTGTGTTTGTGTGTGGGTGTGTGTGTGTGTGTGTGTGTGTGTGTGTGTGTGTGTGTGTGTGTGTGTGTGTGTGTGTGTGTGAGAGAGATACTGTCCATTATTATTGGTTGAGTTCCTTTAATAACAGATGGATTGAGTACTAGTTGGATACAAAGTTTTCCACATGAGGATCAATATTATCCTCGGATTTGGACACTAACTAAATTGTACCAACACTTTCCTTGTTGGGAAACTGTTTTTTTTCTAACTTGCAGCAGATGGTCCGAGCATTCAAACATTTGAATTTTGTATTTGGCTGAAATCCTTTCAGCTTTAAACCACTGAAGCCTTGATCAGTGCAGCACTGCTGCAGCAAAGTAAGGCTGTGGACCAAAAAATAATCCTCTCATCTTCACATTCATCGGAGGAATAGCAGTCAGAATGAACGGCAGTGAATCCACTCCCTGCCAAAAGTACAGAGCAATTACTGTTTGACCCAAGGTGAAGCTTGCTGCTTATTAATGAGAGTTGTGGAATTAGTGGAATGATATGAATTGATCAGTGCGCCTGGTTTAGATAAATTACACCCGCTGAGGATACAGGGCTGTGGGAGGTTTGAGAAGCAAAATAGTCTTTAAGGCACACGCTCACACGTTTAACCCTTTACCATCTTCAGCTGGGTGAGAATGCTCCTCTAGATTCTTCAGCAGTTACATAATCCAGACTTCAAACACACAGAGCCTGGCTGTTGGACTGAGTGCCAGCAGTGTCGGTGAGTAACAAACAGGGAGGTGGACTCCAAACAGACAAAACAGCACTTAAGTATTAGAGCTTCTACAGTCGCGGGTATTACATTTGTTCAGGGACACAGCAATTACACACCTTGCCCACAGGCCCCAAAGTCAATTGAATTGTTCTTAGAGACATAAACCCACTTGGTTAATTTTTGTATTTCAGCAATAGCAACCATTTTAATCAAACAAAAAACTCCAATTTGTAAAATATGACTTTTCTATTTTGAGTCGTAAAGTACTATTACAAACTGAGAGTGTCAACAACACAGATTAGCAGAATTGTTTTATTCCGGCCAGGGAGATTATGATTATATCTGTTTGTTTGTATTTTGGCAGGATTGTGCAAAAACTACAGAACCAACTTACATGACATTTTGTTGAGGGCTGGGGCATGACCCTAACTATTGAATGTTAGTGCGGCTCACGAGATGGATTCAGGATTTCATTTTGTTGCTTTCTTAAACTTTGCATTTTAGAACGTTTTCATTGATTTCGCAGAGAACAATTTGTTGTTCTTGATGAAGAAAATCAGTCATGTTGTTGATACTGCAATACTGAGAAAATCACTTCACATTTTCCAAAAAAGTAACCTCAACTTATTACTGAGGCAATCTGCAAACTGTCCGATGAAGGTCATACTACATGCAGCAAAGTGTTATTTGTAGGATCAAATTAAGCAATCTATGGATACTGAAAAAGCATGTCCTCTCTCATAAAATGCCTTGTGAAATCACCCCACAGTGGCATCCCTAATCAGAGTGGCAATGACCGAACTCTGATGCTTTGTTAAGATGCAAATGCAAATGCTATTGTCAATTTTATCCCTCTGGCTGAGTCGAAAGAACCTGATACCTTGAGAAATACTAGCAGATGAAACTAAATATAGAAAGTCCACAGTGTCATTATGTGACGACGCCTCATACAGCATTTAAAGTAATGTCTTTTGCAGTGAACCTCTCATATTCTTGCAGATCCAAGGCTATTTGTTCCCGTGCTCTACATTTTGTGGAGCTTTGTCTTAAAGGGATAGTCCAGTGAAAAAGGAAAATGCACTCATTATCACTCACCACTATGTAGATGGAGGGTTGGGTGAAGTGTTTGAGTTCAATAATCACTTAAGGAGTATCAGGGGTCATAGCCAGAGTGCATGGTGACATCTTCTTCAGACTTAGTGTTTGAGTCCTATGTCCACTAGCATCGCTACTTGTGGT
Source organism: Limanda limanda (assembly GCF_963576545.1). Lineage (NCBI taxonomy): Eukaryota > Metazoa > Chordata > Actinopteri > Pleuronectiformes > Pleuronectidae > Limanda > Limanda limanda. The sequence continues at coordinate 4,844,280 of NC_083641.1, forward strand.
GCTAGCCATTTTTACACCTGGTGTAAATTACACCAATTCAATTTTGGGGTTTGCTGACACTTGGATGACACCACACGAGCAGTATAGAGGTTTGTTATGGTTTTTTTGTGCTGTTTTATTACGTCTGAAGAAGAGGTCACCTTGGCTTAAACAATGTTTTCCCCTGAGACTAAAAAAGTGTTTTGTGGACTCAAACACTAAATTCCCCCCCCCCCCCATCGGGGTGAGTAGATATTGAGTGAATTTTTCTGGGGCCTATCCTTCTGAGGTGGCTGAAGAATGACTGCAGTGTATAAACATCCTCAACCTGATGTGCATTATTTTGCAAATAGTGAATAAATCAAGTCACCATGTCAATATCACTGCAATCGATGATTTCCGGCTGTCAACTCTCATAGATCTCAAGAAACAGATTTTCCCTGGGAGTAACTGTGTTACCATCTGATTATATAGTAACACAATGACAAACTTCACCATAAATGCATCAGGCAAAATGAGACACTATTGGAGCAAGCTTTGAGTATTTGCTAATTGTTTGGTGCTACTTTTGCCGAGGAGGTTATGTTTCATTTTGTCCGTCTATTAGTGAGCAGGATTATGCATAAACTACTGGACAGATTATTATGCATCTTTGCGGAGGGATGCAGTGTGGCTCAGGAAATTACCCATTACATGTTGGTGCAGATTCAAGGAAATGGGAAGACACAGGAACACTGGGCAGCTGCATTGTGTCCATGCACGGTAGTCGCTCTCACACCCACAACAGGTACACAAAAGAACAAAAGGCAAGTGCTTGTGTGACACTGGGAACTACAATTCATGCCACTTGTGGTTATGTGCACAATTGCAGATGAAACTATGATATCTAAATGCAAATAACACTGCAAACAGCGATACTATTCAGCAACAGAGCAAATACCAAGTTAGAATTATCTCATTATGAGAAATAAAAACGAATTTTTGATTCAGTATCAAACTGTAACCGGACAATAAGGAAATGTCACATGCATGTGTTTGTCTCTTTGTTAGAAAGCAGGATTACACAAATCCTACTGAACAGATTTATGAGAATTGTGATGGAGGAGAGGGGAATGATCCAAGAAAGATTCCATTAATTGTGGAACAGATACAGATAATGGGTGGATCCAGGAACTTCTTTTCAATTCCTTTAACATGACAACACAGGGCATGAGCCTTGGTATGCGCTCTGATCTCCTTCATGTTTGGATGTGAAAACAAACGGCTGGCAGGACAACAACACAGCAAAAGAAAGTTGGATTTCACAGTGGAAAGTAATAAAGAAAAAATGAAATACTGTAATTGCTATTGATTAAATGTCAAACTTTGATGCAGCTGAAATGCTGTAGACATTCTGCATCTTATCCCGACAAACAAACCAAGGCTTTTTCCTGGTTTAGACCAGAATATTGTCTGTCTACTGAAGTTCAGTCTGCACCATACGCACTGTGTTTCCTCATAAGTCTCATATAGCTTGATAACAAATGGTGTTTATCTGGTGCAGTTTGGCTCGGAGGCTAAAATTCGCTCACCATAAACTCTGCTGAATCATCTTCCTGCATCAGCGGGGATGACTCACTCAACACAGATGAGTTGTCTCTCTCTACACTTGCTGTGACTAGCTCCTGGCAGGGATCTGGGCCATTACACTTCATCATCTCTAAAAGTAACACGGCGAACCAATGGGCCAAGACTTTCCCTTCGCCCTCATTTTCTAGATGGTATTTGATTAAGTGTGAGGTTATGTGCTTACAAGTTTAGGTTTGACTTTACTTCAAATGACTTTGTAATGCAATAATTAAGCTCACCCTATTGGCAGCTAATTAAAAGTTCAAGTGCATTATTGGTCTGATAAAACACTTAGCTTACCTTTGGGCATAATTCAAAGAAGTGGAAAGTAGTGTTGACTTATTAAAAATCATATCTTGAATAATCCCCCATCAAACAGATTAATTAAAAGAAGAACCTATGTGCTGCAGGTACATAGGAAGATAGGCACTAGTGATTGGCAACACTTTTCACCTCAAACTGTATTTCGGCTCAACATCCTCATTCAGTGTTGGGATTGAACATAAACTATGCTTCTTAAAATGCACTGCTCTTTTCAATGCTCTACCCATCTTTCTCTCAGCGTCGGGGATTACCCGGCTAAAGCTGTGCCGATTTTCATTGCTCATAATATTCACATAACAATCTGATATAGGTCAGAATCACCAGTTCTGCATATATAAACTATAGGGGGTTGCAGCCTCTCACACATATACCACCAATGTTTCTATGGACTCCTGCAGTGGATGGTCACTCCAGTTGTTGCAATGCACCTTGCAATATCACACAGTCATCAATTATACTACAAATATGTGGAAGAAATCGAAAAAAACTTAAAATCCCATTTTGTTGTATATTAAAATGCTCATAAATAAATAAACAAGAGCAAAGGAGTATAAGTGGTGTTTCATTACTGAGGACACTTCTCCCCTTGGGTTCTGCCGATGCTTTTATTTTTCATTATTATAAATCCTTACCAAAGAGCACCCACAGCCTTTCCTTGTAATATTTGTTTTGAACAACTGACCTTCCAGTTCCCTGCATAAATATCAAGCCAAGAGCTGGTTTAACTGCAAAACAAAACAAAAAATAAATTATCGGTACACTGACCTAAAATGTCTGCCAATGTTCTGGGCAGCATCTATTGTGCTTGTGGGCATCGTTGGGAGCTCAGGACATTCTGCTGTCTGTCTGTGGCATCTCCAGGGTGTTGAACCACAGCAGGTAACGATGGGGCATGCTGGGTGTTTGATTACTCTGGACTGGTGTCACCATGCTGGGCTTGGCTCTGCTGTGCGTGCAGGGAGTTAGTCCAAGGCTGACTGGGCATCCCGTTTACAGTGTTGGGAAGGATACTTTCAAAACGTATTCCGTTACAGAATACAGAATACATGCCCAAAAATGTAATCTGTAACGTATTCCATTACATTAACTAATCTGAGTAACGTATTCTGAATACTTGGAATACTTCCGGTTTGTATTGCATTTTTTAAGTGTATGATTGCGGCGTTGTTATAGTCAGTGGAGAAGCAGCAGTTTAAACTCTCTCTCCAGCTGGATGTCCGGCTCCCATCCACTCCCACCTCTGTGCCGGCCCCACCGGAGGCTGAAGGACCCCCCCCCCTGCGCCAAGGCTGCCTCGCGCCGTGCTACGATTGTTTCGGCGTCGAGTTTATTTTTTTTTGCGCTTGACGCGAGCGTATCGCTCCATGAAACACACTGAAAAATGATTTTAAACGATATTGATGACATTTTATATGATATAAATGATAAAGTATGCATCCCATAGTTTGTATTCCCCTTCTGTTGTCCTGGAGTTTTAATTTTACCAATTTTACCGATCACATTATTAAATGCCCCCCTCTGCCCATCCACTACAGACACACAAGCAGTCATAAAGATAAAAAGAGAGGGGGGGGCGGAGAATACGTAATTTACCCTCGACACCCGACATTGAACGGAGAGAACAGCGGAGAAGTTCTTGAAGATGGATGAAATTAAATTGGGACGCGGTTGCAGTTAATGTTGGAGCAACAAGTGACTAAATGCTTTTATACTACTTGGTCAACGGGTGATATTATTAGCGCTGCCCGGCGCTTCAGCGTCCGGTGTGAACCCGGCGTGCCTCGCTGGTCTCCTGCAGAGCCATGACAGCGGAGCTCTGGAAGCGCAGGTCGGTCTTCTCTCACCAGGTGCTGGAAGGGCAGCTTGCGGATCAGCAGCTCCGTAGATTTCTGGTAGCGACGGAACTCTCTCAGAGCCTCGGTCCCGGGCCTGTAACGGTCCCGAGCGGGTAGCGGTGAGGCTCCTTCACGCCGCCGGGGGCCCGGGCGCTCTTACGGCAGCCCTGGTCTCCAGCTGCTTCCTGGGGGCTTTGCCGCCGGTGGATTTACGAGAGAGTGAATAAACTCGAGAAGTACCGTCATGTAATCCACTGATTTCAACAATGTAACTGTATTCTGAATACCATCTATTTAATTTGTAACTGTAACGGAATACAGTTACTCATAATTTGTATTCTAAATACGTAACGCCGTTACATGTATTCCGTTACTCCCCAACACTGCCCGTTTACCTCAGTAGACCGGACTTCCTCTCTTACCAGGAGTACACGTAGCTGTTGTGATGGGAATTTTGTATTTAGACATGTTCAAATGTAACAGATTACATTTATATAGAAAGAAGTTTACTGAAAGATGTATTTCTGTGTTTAAGACTCATAGTCAGAGTTTAGCTCAAGTTAACACTATGCATAATACTCTTGAAGGGCCTTATAGACGTGGCCTTCTCAGTCTAGTGTGAACAAAAGGTTTCTCAACAGGGGCCAATTAAGTCTTCTGCAGCAGGGAGCTTCAAAGGCTAATAGGTGTGACCTGCAGAGACAGGAGATCTCTGAGAAACTCACAGGGTCTGGAACAAGATGCGTTTAGCATCTTGTTCAAACTTCAAAGAGACCGCCAGAGACCAATGTCTGGTCTTCCTGTAACGACATGGAGAGAAGCTGATTGGACAAATGTATTTTACTCTGGAGAGGAGGAATCTGATTGTATAAATGGAGTGTACTTTTGAGAGCTCATTGCCATTGCCCTCACATCTGTCACCGTGATGTTTGAGCTCTGTGCCATTGAGGTCAAGTCTGTTGTCGTGACTTGACCTTTGTAAACCGTCCGCAGACGGTTTGAATTAAACATCCAGAATTGATAATTGCTTGTTGTGTCATGATATGTAATAATTTCCCATTACATTTGGCTGTTGTTGGCAGTGACATCCACGTGAGCGTCTCTGGCTCTCGGTGCTGAGGGTAGGTAATTGCGCCGGGGCAGTACGTTTGGAACTAAACCTTTATTATTTCAGTGGGCCTGATGTTCTGAGAATCCGGAGTGCTCACTGAGGTGGGCTAAAGAACCGACTGGGACAGGCAAGCAGTTTCATTCTGGTAAAGTATAATTCTTGTTTTTAGATCTTTTAAGGAAAAAGGTCCAAAGAAATTCACTCATTCAGGGAAGTGAGTTACAGACGTGTATGCATTGCGGAGGTTTTAGAGACCGGTGTAGGATTCATTAAGCTTAATAGGTTAAGATTCTTTTCGAAAAAAGATCAAAATGTTAAACAGGGTTTAGCGAAAGAGTTTAATGCTAAATTACTTTAATATTGGGCGCTGCGGCATGCTCATAGTTATTGTAAACAAGCAGAAGAGTAGAATATAAATATATAATAGTATTATTATTTTGAAATGGAGGAAAAGCTGTGACAGAGAGACCTAGGCCAGGTCTGTATCGTCTCAGCATAGCTATCTGTTGAAAAATCTGATAAATTCCCATACATTTTATACCTGCATGTGTCTTGTTTAAGAGAAATGTGAAATGAAGTTTTCTCTAAGGCGATTTGATTCATGCAGAGTTTTAGAATTGTATTAGAGGAATTAAAATTAAAACTTAGTAATTACAAGAGGTGATTACAGTGGCAATATTATAACTGAAGGGGTTTTTCTCATTGTCTTTTAAAAAGTGTTTTGAAGGTGAAAGGTTACTATCAACGTTACACAAATGTTGATGATTTGATACAAGTAACATGCATGATTTGATGAGACTAATCTGAGAATTACAGCTGAAAAAGAAAAAGTGAGGAGTGAGTGAGAGAGGATTTCTTGGAATTCTCAACACTGGAATAAGGTGAGTATAATTTCAATCATATTTGGGATATATGTGTAAGTTTTAAAGGCTTATATCAAAAGAAAAAGAAAAAGATTCAGATCAATCTTAAAACGAATTTGAAAATAGACGTTTTTTAAGAAATAGGAAAATAATTGGCTTTAGAAATTAATTCTGAAACATTAGGGTCTTTTCCATATCAGTAGAACTTAAATTCCCAAAAGATTCGTATTCTACTGAATAAATCAGAGTTTAAATTGATAAACAACCATTACAGAGATGAATTTACCACAGATTTCTTCTCCTACAGTTCAAGATATGGTTCTGAAGTATGGTCATTATAGTGTTACACAGTTTGGCTTGTGGGTAAAAAACTATGATTTTCCAAACACAGGGAACATAACTTTAAATCAGTTGAAGCAACTTAAGATCAAATTGCTCGTGGAACAAGAACGAAGCAAAGAAGCAACAAGAGGGAGAGATGTGGAGCTATTTGTGCCAGACTGGAGAGCATTTGAGTGTTGGTTGACTGAAGTCAACATAAGAGACAGTATACAGAAGGAAGTAACCGAAATAATCTCCAGGTATCAGTCTCTCCAAATAGGTTCTGATCTGGATACATTTCCACTGAGAGGGAGATCGTTGCAGACAGAGCAGGCGTCGGCCTCAAACGTCCCAATCGACACTTCCAGAATTCAGCTTTGTTGTGGAGGTGAAGGTGAGCAGGCTTTCAGTTTCCACCATTTTGCATGTGGAAGATGTGCTAATTTTACAGGGACGCTGAAAGCTGCACAGCCAAATGCTTGGAAAAGCCAAGCCCGCGGACGCGGTAGAGAGAGAGGACGTGGGAGAGATGGGACTTGTTTCATATGCGCTGAAGCAGGACACTGGGCAAGAAATTGCCCTGAGAATCCACACAACAGTGTTACTGACCAGCAGTTGAGCTGGGAACAGTAGAAAATGCCATCAAGAGCAGACCATGATGGAGAGAGAGAAGTTCAACAAAACTTCATATAAGTAAGAACACAGCTGCAGACACCATGTGAATTAATGTTACACATAAAGCATATGGTTAACATTATTATAGTTAAAGTAGAAATCAATAAAACTAATTGCTAAAAACACACAAATTAAATCTATTTTTAGGTTCAGGAACTAAAAGCACCAGTAAATATGTGTAAATAGTGTGATATTACTCTTAGAATGAATGTTATATAGCTCATAATGATAGAAAAACATATGCAAAGGTTGTAGATAGATCCATTTTTATCATTGGGGTTTAATAATGTGGTTAGAGGCTAAATGCAAGACAAACATTTATCTCTGTTGTCACTTTACTGCTGGGTAAAATTTAGGGGGAAGATAGAATAGTATGCTAAATTTTAAAACAGCAGGGCAGTAGTGGAAGACAGAGTTGAATAACATCTGCATTTATTTAAACGAGAAAGGGGGATCTGACACAAGCGTATCAATGGATGATCCGAGACAAATTTCTCACCTCTAAATTAACATCCTCTTGCAAAGAGCAAGGGGAGAGATCAAATTAGAGCACAAATGGTATTTACTTAGATTTATCTAAACACTTGGTAAGACAAATTTAGTTTAAAAGGTTATATAGTAAGTAAATTAAGGATAAAATAAGTTTGGTTGCATTTAGAATAGTAAATACTGTGTTGTCTCAGTAGTTTTTGATAGATACATTGGCTATAAGAAAAGAAAATACATTTAATCAAATGAAAAGATTTTAAAAAGGAAGGTTTAAAGTTAATCGCAAACGATTTTCTGAGAGAACAGAATAATGTGATATGTGTGATACTTTGAAATAAGACTTTACTAGTGTCATATGCTGTAACAATGATATTTGCTGGAGAAAATAACGTTCACTTTTCAACAGCTAGGAGGTTCAGCTATGATACAGGATTGTTTTGGATGATAGACATTACTATTTACAAATAGAAAGTTTTTAACTAGGAAATTCTTAACTTTATCAGTAGAACAAATTAAGATTTAAATGGTTAACAGCTGAATATTGTGAAACTGAAGTGTTTGATGACAGGTTTTCAGCATCACAGTGTGATAACGAATGACAGAGGGGTTTTACGACTCTGTTTGAAACAAAGGAAAACCGTCCCCATCATTACATGCATGAACCAAAGAGATGCAAATATGCTAGTGGCGAGAGTGTCAAGATTTACACTGATAGCTTGTTTGCATGGGGGTTCTGCATGTGATTTGGGCTGAAGAAGAAATTCATGAGATTGACTTCACACCATTGTCTTGCCTTGACTGTGTTACTGGTTGCAAACAGTATGCAGTCTGTAGAGGACATGGAAGGCATTTGAATGATTCTTAACACTGACATTTAATGTGGGTTACAAGAGCTGTTAGCAAGGCTACATCAAACTAATTTTTTTAGAATGCAGATTTGGGTTTATTAGTTTAGGAATTACGTAGTCTTGATAGACTGTGTTTTGTTTGGTGGTCGATGGACTTTTGATGTGGGATATGGATGATTTTGTTTAACCTGTGTATGTTTTCTCATTAGGTTGGATTGACACATGACTGGAGTCAGTGTGTCAAGAGAGAGGAGTAACATATGCTGGATATAGATGAATTGGGTTATTGGGTGTACACAAGAAACACTCTAAATAATATTCAATAAAACTTTTTTAACAGAGTTATGTAATTTGAGTTACAAATAAAATAAGGACATCCAGATTCTACAAGATTGACATCCACCTCAAAACAAACGGTTTAATCATTTATAGAGAGGTTTAATAAAGATTAAGTTAAATAAAGTAGGTTAGGGAAATAAATAAATACTGTTTTGTTTTATGACATGATTTCTATGCAAGCAGAAGTGTTTCCCAAACATCTAAACAGGATTCTCCAGCGGTGAAACAGATACTGTTCGGAGAACTCATTCCATGATGGAAGATTTCAAAAGGATGTCCGCTGACAAGGGTAACATATTCATAAGTATAGCTTTATGGATACTGGTGAGTATGAGTATCAACACAAGGCAACATCATGCCACATCCCGCCAGGGATGGGACAGTGGAGAGAGAAGGAAGTAAAAAACAAACATAACAAACACATTGAAAAACACATTGAAAAACAAACTGGTAGATATTGTTTTAAACTGTTTCCTGTACTCTTTAAAATCCACAGGCAGACGAGGAGATTCTATCTAAATCCATGGAGAGAGGACTGCGTGACCTGAAACCAGGAGACTGGATTGTGCTTAAGGACGTGCGGATGGAAGAAGAAGACGACGTCGATGGAACGAGTGCAAGCCAAATGCCTCTCAACACAGATGACAGGAAGGTCGCAGAGGTCAACCTGGAGATGAGGGCCAACGCAGGAGGATTTCCAGAGCCAGGGGTGGATCTACAGGACGGGAAGTGCTTTGTGCCAGTGTGTGAGCTTCAGTCTGAAATTTTTAGGTGTTGCAAGGAGAGTCAACACATTTGAAGAGCTACACGCTGAACACAACCGCACCAACAGGAGATCAGCAACACATGATTATACGACTGAGAAGCATTCAAGGGAAAAGAGATGGTTTCCCTGCTCACGAATGCTTGGCAGGAACAACATCAAATTTCTGATCATCAAAGTCAGAGCATACAAGATGTCTCTGAAACAAGATGTTCTTCAACAAGGAGGTGTTCGACACACGATCAGGACGAAGTGTGGCACCAATACAGTGAACATTTTGATAATATGATGATCATCATGTTAATAATTGTAAAATACGTTATTGAAGTTTGTAGAAACTGATCATTTTCAATTGTGTAACTCTGTTGTATTGTTTTTGCACTAAGACTAGTGTTACTTCTTTAATTCACATATCCTGGAAAATTCCCAATCTAAATGATGAGATGTTATAAAGATGTTGATCCCAGATGGATAAAAAGGGAGGAATTGTGATGGGAATTTTGTATTTAGACATGTTCAAATGTAACAGATTACATTTATATAGAAAGAAGTTTACTGAAAGATGTATTTCTGTGTTTAAGACTCATAGTCAGAGTTTAGCTCAAGTTAACACTATGCATAATACTCTTGAAGGGCCTTATAGACGTGGCCTTCTCAGTCTAGTGTGAACAAAAGGTTTCTCAACAGGGGCCAATTAAGTCTTCTGCAGCAGGGAGCTTCAAAGGCTAATAGGTGTGACCTGCAGAGACAGGAGTCTCTGAGAAACTCACAGGGTCTGGAACAAGATGCGTTTAGCATCTTGTTCAAACTTCAAAGAGACCGCCAGAGACCAATGTCTGGTCTTCCTGTAACGACATGGAGAGAAGCTGATTGGACAAATGTATTTTACTGTGGAGAGGAGGAATCTGATTGTATAAATGGAGTGTACTTTTGAGAGCTCATTGCCATTGCCCTCACATCTGTCACCGTGATGTTTGAGCTCTGTGCCATTGAGGTCAAGTCTGTTGTCGTGACTTGACCTTTGTAAACCGTCCGCAGACGGTTTGAATTAAACATCCAGAATTGATAATTGCTTGTTGTGTCATGATATGTAATAATTTCCCATTACACTGTAAACTACTGTCTTGATTGTTAGTATTGCTTCCGATAATATTCATGATATTGGCTATTAGGGGATATAGAGAAATTCAGTAGATGATAGCCTTTTACACCTTTTACACTTTGGTCTGTGGCATAAGCAGGGTGGTAGCTACTGATTAGTTTTGGAGTTCCAGTACCCACAATAAAGAAGTATGATCAGAGCTAATTATATTTGAACAAATGCACAATTGTATGGGGTATTGTTTCATTTTGACGACTACTTTAGAATATGGTGATTATAAAATAATAAAACTGTTTTTCATTATGACTAATGAAAAGCACTAATAACAGGTGTCTTAGTAAAGTGTAGTGGGGGATCATGAATGGTGTTGAATCAAACTGGAGGGCTCAACCAGTAGCAATAGAATGGCTTCCAGTGCAGCAAACATCATCATCTCTATCACTTTCAAAAATGTGCAACACATGGAAGTCTATGTCCAGTGCAATGTATACAAGACAAAGAAACAGTTGCTGTCATGTCATGTGGCACCGCAAGCAAACATATGGAACTGCTAGAAATGTTCAACACATTCACAAGATACTTATGTTGACTACATTTATTTAAGTTCTATGGCCCTTGGTGTTGCTAGTGTATCATTAGATGATACAGCTTCCCTATGGTTTTCAATATAGTTCTTTAAAATGTCGGAAGGCCAAAACACCTTCAGTGCTCCATTCCTCATAACAAATACTTCAGCTACGACTTTTTATTTTCTTTTGATGCAGGCCCTAGTGTTGTACAGACTAACTAAATTAAACCAAGAAAATCACTTCAGGCCAAAAGTGTTGAATATGAAGACAGTTTAATATGGTGTCTGGCAGAGCAATATATCTCTAAGTGGGTTTTGCATTTAAAGCGAAAGACACGTTGATAAAGGAGAAGAGAAAAGGAGGTGAGAGGAGGTTAAAGAGGGGAGGCTCAGACTGTGACTGACTGATTAAAATGACATTCAAGGTGTCAGATACAGAGCTTTGGGGAGATTTCATATCCACTCCTCTCACACACTGTTCCTAATTCACCGAATTTATCAGCCTAATACAGTCCACTGGCCCTGTGAAATGGCATTTTAGATGGGTCAGCTAAAATACTTGTTAAGTAGAATGAAGAGAGGAGTGAGACTGAGGGATAGTGTTATGCTTTAAGCCGTGAGGTTGAATCTATTTTTGTCATTGCACACATGAAAGTAGAAGTTTCATATAAATGAATGAGAGGACTGACAGCTTTGACGAAGAAAAGAAAATAATGGTCGGTGTCTGGATGAAGAGGTGTACAGTTTCAAGCGTAGGCATATCCTGTGTTTACAGGCATATAATTACTGAAAAAATAGACAGCGGCAAATTAAAGTATGCAAATGCTTTAGAAATCACAACATGCACTATAGTTTCATCTAAATGTGATCTAAGAGAGCGTAACATAGAAACCTGCTGTGACCCTGCAGGTGTCCTCAAAAAGGACATGAGTAGACAGCAAATCAACAAGTGTAAATATATATATGTAAATATAAATATATACCTGTGCCAAAATTGGACTGGGTAGTGTGCTGAGTGCAGAAAGCCCAGACAAAAACACACGCACACACACACAAAAAAAACACACGTGGACACACAAACAGTAAACACACATGGACACACAACTTGGCTAATACAGAGATATGTGTCAGCTGGAATTTTCTATTCTTAAGGGAAATGGGCTGTGACAGACATTACTGCAGCACACCCAGTCTGCATGAGAATCCCTGCTCGTACCATGGAAACCCACCCAAGGGTACACTGCACTCTCAACCCACAGGGAGGGAGAAAGAAAGAGCAGGAGGAACAAAACAGAGAGACAGAAAGACTGACAGACCGAAAAAGATAGACGGGGACAGACAGATATTTTCATCAAACAATGACTTTGGGGATATAGATAAAATAGCTGCACATGCCCCTGCTGACTCTTAATCAGTCGGTTTCTGACTATTGCATAAGAAACGAGAAGGAGCTTTAAGTCAGGGGTGACTTTACAACACACTTTGCACTCTAATGCGCACCAGTGTTGAATTAAAGAAAAGCCCCTCGGCACCGTTCAACCACTATACAACCAGTATAGGGTAATTGAGAGTCCAGCCACATGCCTCACACGTCTACAGAATCTGAAATCCAAAATGCCCACTATCCCATCCCCGCCACGTTTCCATGGATATGGACGTCTGACATCCTTCGCCTCCAACACCACATCATTTAAGCTTGGTCAAAACAAACAATATATGCCATCACACGCACATGCCAGATGTGTGGATTGCAAACATGCAGTATCTAGCTTAATGAAGGCTTGGGGCATAATGACACCCATAAGGACATCTTGGTGTGTGTGCTGCCGTCAAAGATGATTTACATTCACCTTTATTCTACATTCATGTACAGTTTCTTTTTAGAAGAATGCAGTCAGAAATTATAAATTTTATAGCCACAATCTGCCATATGTTCATCGATTAAACACAGCTATCTGGCAGCTGCCACCCAGTGTCGTGGTCATATCCATCAGCAGAGCACTGATCAAAGAACATGGGAAACTATTGCGCTGCTCATTAAATCAGGGATAAACATTAACACATGATTTTAGTGAGAACCAGGTGTAACAGTATCTCTCGCCTGCAGCTACCAGAGCGAATGAGATCAAGGGTTCGGGTCTTACATGATTTGAATGCCACCTGTGAACAACACAATGACATGACTCGTAGGATCATCTTCTTTTTCACTTGGAAAATGAGCAATGTTTCAAAATTGAGTGAATAACACAAATATTTGTATGAATTCCTTATCAATGGCATGCAGAGTGGATGATTAAATACACAAATCATGTTCTGACTGCAGATTAAAGGAATGAGGATTGGTTTGCTTCAATCAAAGTAGATTCCAAAGCTCTTCACTGATCAGCCACAACATTGATAATGCATTTTTGACATTTACGAGCCAAATGTCCAAGAAAAATAATTGAAATTACTAAATAAATGCAAGATTACAGATGGTTTGAACATATTTCTTCAGACGACCAGGATATATGCTCCTCTGCCACTAATCACTGATCTGTTTGGTGAGCAGGGTATAAACGACGTACACACACACACACACACACACACACTTTGTTCTCTCTCAGTTTGTTTAAGGTGAAGGACTCCTGTGCAGCACTGTCTGGCAAAGACAAATGAAAAAACATCGTACAAACTGGGATAAATGGCTCACTTGATGAAATGTTGAATGAGTTGTTTGTGTGTGCGCTGGCCCTAAAGTAATGGCTGGCTCCATTTCCTCTCACTCAACCCCAAACCAAAGCTAGCTCTCCTTAAAGAGGCCAAAAGGACGAGCAGGAGGCCGGAGGAGAGGAACTGAAGACAGGTAAGAGCATTGCAGATTCTTAACTTAGTTTAGAGTCCTGTTCTTATGGCTTACATGATAGGCTTTCCGTTTACTTGGGTATGTAATCAATTGACTGTCTAATATGATGAGATGTGAAACTTATACCACTTGACTTTGTTAATATATATTTAGACTGTTTATCTATCAATCTATTGATAGTTTCCTGTGGGAATAAAACCTAAAGTAACTTTCCTTGTACACTCAGGTCACCCGAAAAGTAAAGGAATTCAAAAGAACAGGAAGGTGTGAGGTTATTTTGCACTCAGTTTTAGGAACAAGGTTACAGCAACTGCTGGCCTCACTAACAAGGCATTCAACATCGTAGATCTGCCCCCGGATCCACACCATGGTGTAATGGATTTCTCCTTGACTGATACCACATCCTTCCACCAAAACATCTGACATCCATTGCATTCAGCAATTGTGTTATCTTGCCTTTAATCAAACAAACCAACCAACCAACAAACAAACAGACGGTCAGGGGTGGAAACATACCTTTATTTGCTGAGATAACAAATAAAGGATTCGGTTAACAAGGTTGGTTTCTCCTCTGATTACAATGCCGGTGGTTTACTTCACAGCACGGGCATGTGGATATGTAGATAAGATGCAAATTGAAAAGAGCCACACAAACAAAAGCAGGATAGCTGCTCATTTTAAATTTCTTAAATAGATTATGTTTATAAATATTGGATTTTATTATGGTGACTCTGCAGCCTTGGTCCGAGTGGTGTTTGGGCTGAATTACATGGTATGATATGTAACTCATATATTATCCATTTAGGGGATCTTCTTCAATATATCCAGTCATAGAATTAAGTCACTGTTAATGTTATAAATTAAGCTGGCATTGTGTAAGTGATATGTTCCACTGTTGCTAACGTACATTAAAGGTCTTTGGAGTCTATTGATTAGAAGAACTGTCTGATTACTGCAAATCCCCTGATTTAACCAGGGGACCAATTAACCATCTACTCAATTTAATGAGCATGAATTAAAGAGCGTTGACAACAAATGTCATCTCCCAGGTGATGCTATTTGCATGGATGACTGAGTCACAAAGGATACTGCTCTCTGTCACGGTTGAGCCGGTCGTACCTTTAAATTAAAGCCCCAAACAAAAGTGCAGCGTGTTTAATAGCTGACAAAATAATCACCACACCTTAATTTCTCATCCATTGATGTTGTCACAGCTTTGTCCTGCTTCTGCTGACTTCGTCGGGGTTTGAGGTTTGATATTTTCCCCCTGGCTCTGAGGTCTTACTTCTGCCCTGCAGTCTCCACCATTAAGTTAAATAGTGGGCTTCCTTTCTTATGAGTTTGTAAACAAATATTTCAGGCATGCTGCCGAAGGTGGGCTACTGGATATCTAACAATGCCTTGCAGCCCAAACAAAGCTGGATTCCATAGCATCCAATGAATTAAAGATGCAGCATACATCAAGTTTCCTGTACAAACACAAGTTAGGACACACCTATAGCTTTGAGGTATTTTGAAGATAACAGATATTGTGACTATAAATCTCACAGATATCTTCACACCAGGTTTTAATATTATTGTATTTGACTGTTTTTACCAAACTCTCATAAATAAAGCTTTATGTCCTCAATCAGCTGAGAGGAGCTCAAAATTCCTCTTGGAAATACAATATATGCTTTCAGGACTTTTTGACTTGTGGGACACAGGTCATGGGAGACTAATAACTTTAATAATCGCTGCCTTATAATTTATTATGCCAGTTCTGGGCTTGTCTGAACATTTAAAGAGAGCTGAGGGGCCCATTAATGATATGGATACACCTGCACTTTGGTTAATGAAAGTCTAGAGGTCTATTAAGAAAACTACAACACGACAAAAAGACTGCAGGGTTAAGTGTCGATGTAGAAAGAGATACAACCATCAATGATATTCATGAAAACAGTCTGACAGGAAAAGGGACATGGAAGAGAAACTGACACCACCATAAATCATGAATTCTGATGCTCTGCCGAGCAAAGCAAAACACATCCACACATATGCATTACATAAGGACAGTCAGGTAAGAACATTAATAAATCATGAGGGAAATTCTGAGATTCGCTTAGTCACCAGTTTATTATATACAATTCAGTAATTCAGCGCCGTAATAAATCCAATGACTGTGAGGATAACATAGTTCTTTGTTGAATATCTGTTCATTTCTGAGGCTATGTTCATCTTTGACAGAATAACTTTTACTTATTCATGAGACAAATCTCTCAATATTGAAGACAAATATGTTCAAGATAGATGGATAGCAAAAAAGGTGACATTTGTAATTTTTCAGATTTTTTCTTTTAATTTATATATTATAGTATTATACTGAAAACAATATAATGAAAGAAAAGTAGCCATAAGTAGGAAAATGGCCAAAGTCAAACAAGGAAAAGTTGTACAACACAAGTAAACATTGAATAAATTAAAGCAATGTGATCATAGGAGCCTAAATTAGTGCTAGCAAGTGTGTTGTGTTTGCATATTCACACAGCACTCAAATATAAATAAGCCCAAGTAAGTGTGGCCATGTGGGCAAGTGTCACAGTGAGTATGTTTGTCGCTCTGCATATAAACCACTGCTGTAGCCACAACCCATGAGGGAAAACAGGCATCATTAAGCTGCTTGACAGTATCCATCTGTAATGATGGCGACAGCATGACATGTTGGGAAAGGGCTAAAAAAAAGACTCGCACAAGAAAGCCCAGTGTGTCACTTCAATGTACTGTTCCCTGTAATCCCCAGATCGTCACCTCAGGGGAACTGAAGGGACACATATGGAGGCAGGAAGCGTCACAGTATGACCACATGAAAAAAATATAAAATCATATCCTTATCTCAATGACAGCCAGCCTGACAGCCTTTGCTTTAACATTTGCTCCCACCATTTGGCCTATTCCTCTCCCCTTCTCTGTCCTCCAGATAGACTGATCTAATAGATGGGAGCATGTCCCAGTTGAGGCCCTCCAACCCAGAAACATGCGGGCCTGCTGGTCGCTCTGGTCCACTAAGCTCTGAGCAAATCTCAGGCGCTTATGCCCATCGGAGAGACAGAGGGCAGCTGCATCAGGGCCTCTACCTGGATCAGAGATGATGGAGTTTTTTCAGGTAATCTTTATCTGGGCTTTAGTGGCCTCTCTTCTGGTGCCGTCCTTGCCACTTCAAATGCTTTCTTTTTATATCCCCATCACTTATTCCTGGATGGAGCTGAAATCCACCTCAATAGGCAGCAAATCATTTTAAGGGGAAAGCCGAATAAGATTCATCATCTAGCCTCAACCCTAATGGAGAAGCAGCACAAATCCAAGAAGAGGGATGCTGAGTCCATTAACTTGTGTTTCCGCAGGTGCCAGAACCTAGAGTCAGAATGACTGTGTGGTAATAAGCACCATGGATTTATGAGGTATGGACCCAGCAAATCACCTTAACAGTGTTTTTCTTTTCTTTCAGAGAAGAAGATAGAATAATCCCCATTGCTTGTAGGGGTGGAAAATATTTAATGGATTTCCATAAATATGGTGACAGAAATCTATGTCCTTTCAATAGAAATTGCAATAATTGAGATAATCTCCTTCTCTTCTTTCTAAACATTCCAATATGACCAGGGTTATGGTTTGTGACCATTTACCTTCAAAACATCCCAATCAGTCTTAGCTGTACTTTATATAGCAAATATAGCAAGCTTACTATAATAAGGTAGGTTTCTCCTCATAGCATTAGAATTTACTGAATCTGTGTAATTCCGTACATGTTTAATGTCTAAATCTACAACACCTTGATTCCCCATAACCAAATCAAGGCTTACTCCATATCACCAAATTGTGTAGTTGGAAAACAACAATATGTTGTCTGCAGTAAATAATGTACATTTTTAAACATTAACCTGAGTCGGTGATCGATGAAATAAATCCTTTCAAAAATCAACTTCATCCTACATTCTTCACTTTCTTCAAATGAAATGTCAAAGTTTACAAAAAATAAATGTCATAACTTTTTGGACAAGTTAGTATTTACCTCTGTCCATCCATCTATTGTCTATCACAGTGCCAACGTACAGAGAAAAAAACTGAACATTCACACTCACATTCACACCTACATTTAATTTAGAGTCTCCAATTAACCTAATCTCAATCTGCATGTCTTTGGAGTGAGGGAGGAAAAAAAACCACACAGACACAAGTAGATAATGCAAACTCCACACAGAAAGACACTGGCCCCGGATTCCCTTCAGGAACCGTCTTGCTGTGAAGCGATGGTGCTAACCACCATGCCACTGTGTCACCTCTTGTCAAGTACATGATTTATATAGCTATCATCTTAAATGGCACTAGAGACATCTGCCAGTACTCATTTATACAATTACAAAAGTATGTGAGGTTACTTAGATCCTATACTTGATAGTTTTATTGGCAGTATCACAACAACATGACGGTAGTAGTTGTAGAGCAAATCAAATGAATCCAAACTCTCTAATTAGAATCTGAGGTTCTGGAGCTGACAACAGAAACTCACTACTCCAGCAAAACAACACAGACATAGATCAGATGTTCTCTGCAGAGTGGCAAATACAATTTCCTAAAAGCAAGAGAAATTTGACCTCTAACAGTCACGAGCATCTGAGTGCAACTACCACACAGTGTCTGCACATTTACTGTAAATGAATCCATTGGGTATCAGAGCATCGAGAGGAAAGAGCCGGTAGATGAGTTGTATTGTAAAGAATTAAGTACGTTATTCGCCCTGAAATCCATTTTCATAAGTAATGAGGAGCTAAGTGGAAACACTTCTCACCCATTTCCACCATTTTCTCTGCAAGACACTACTCAGAGTGATGCTGTGCAAACCGTGAGTACAGAACACAGCGTTCAACACAGACAGCTCAGAAACAACTGACATCCATCTAGACAGCTCAGAAACAACTGACATCCATCTGTTTGTCGAAGAAGATTAGATCATGAAGCTGCACTTCAGTGAACATGACATCAAGAGAGTGAGAGACAGAGGTGTGTGTGTGTGTGTGTGTGTGTGTGTCTGTGTGTGTGAGTGGTTGTGTGTTTGTGTGTGTATGTTTGTGTGTGCGTACAGGGGTGGTGATGGTGAACACCACTTCACCCATAGAATAGAGGTTGTGTTAATGCTGTGGAAAATATTGTTGTAACTGCAAATATCTGCATCTAATCTATTTTGGAAAAAAGTATAAATATACATTTTCATTCAACAAAGATGACAACATATAAAATAAAATGAAATAACCATGAATATGCAATATACAGCATAATGGAGGTAATCAAATGGAGGCAATAGCATAGATGTATATGCTATAGCACAAAGCCCTGTGAGATGGATAAATATACTGCATGCTCGATTACACACAATGTGATAACCAAAGTGACTAATTGCAATTATGCAAACAACAGTCGAATAACAATGATTCATGGCTCAAAGTTAAGGAGGACACATCCCCCTCTGTCTCAGTGGCAGAGAAATGCTGTGAGTGTGTTTCCATCTGTCACTTCCTCCTTGTTGTCGTTCCTGCATTTCTATCTGCTTTCCATCTCCTCTCTCTCTCTCTCTCTCTCTCTCTCTCTCTCTCTCTCTCTCTCTCTCTCTCTCTCTCTCTCTCTCTCTCTCTCTCTCTCTCTCTCTCTCTCTCTCTCTCTCTCTCTCTCTCTCTCTCTCTCTCTCTCTCTCTCTCTCTCTCTCTCTCTCTCTCTCTCTCTCTCTCTCTCTCTCTCTCTCTCTCTCTCTCTCTCTCTCTCTCTCTCTCTCTCTCTCTCTCTCTCTCTCTCTCTCTCTCTCTCTCTCTCTCTCTCTCTCTCTCTCTCTCTCTCTCTCTCTCTCTCTCTCTCTCTCTCTCTCTCTCTCTCATATGGCGGAGTGAGCATGGAGCTGAGAGCTGTGTGTGAAAGATATTGTGGGGTTAAGTTTATCTTTACTGAGCTTTATCATTTAGGTGTATGTTAATTTGTTTCGTCTTTAGTTGTCTAGGTGTTGTTTTGTGTGCGTGTGTGCTAACAGGCAGCATGCCTGTGGCAGCGGCAGCAGACTTTGAGAGTCTTACTCGCCGGCATGCCATCAAGCTGATCCCCGCAGTGGAATGCAGTGTGGCAGAGGCCGCGCTGGCTGTGGGAGAGGTGGTCGGCTGTGACTCGGTCAGGTCGGCCTCCCGGATGAACGGGGCCAATGTTATGTTTTTAGATAACACAGCAAAGGTGAGCGAGGTGTTGCTGTTGTCCAAACTGAGGCACGTAGTGAGTCACCGGAGGCAAGTGCACCAAGGAGCTGAACATGTCTTGCTCGTTTAAAATTGAGGGGTTTTGAGTGCGGGAGGAGGGGCACCTGGCCCGCTCCTGCCCGGGGGGGGGGGTTGGCGGGGCTCTGATACAGCCGGCTGGCCCTGTCTCCCTGGACAGAGCCGCCGGGAAAACTCTATACTGACTTTTTTTTGGAAAGAACTCTCAGTCGTATAAAGCAGAAGGTTACCTGGACTCTCTGGTGTGTTTCAAGATGTTTAATGTTCTGATTATCTTGTATGAATCATTTATTTATTTATTTATGGCCAAATGTGTTTTTTAAAATAACTTAGGTGTTGTTCTCTCTCTTTCTCTCTCTCTCTCTAAAACAATCATGACATGACTTTATTTGAGGAGAATTAATTTAAATAGATTAGATTTTAGATTCTACCAAATTATAATGGTAGAATCTTATATTATGCCAATGAAATCGTATGCGCCACACATTGCATCATAAAGGTTTCACATCCAGATTCCCTAGAGCACCCATGTTTTTCAAACAAAAGCATATACTGGTTTTGGGCTATTTAGGCCACATTTACTATTTTACAAGTGGACAAATTTGGCCTCACATCTATTTTGTCTGGGCCACGGCAAGGCAAGAATTGCTGCATCTTTGCTTGAAGTGGCCCATATCTGTATGATAGCTAGGACCCCTACAATCACATCTGATCAGATAACTTTCAACAGAAGAGTACACTTGTTGATTCTCGGATGTAATGGCACACAAGGGGCAATGAGGCAGGTTTTGGAGCGAACCTTTGTGCATGTATACCATGCAGCTTTCTAAAAACATGATTATTCACAGTAGAATAAGAGACAGCTACTTTCTACCAAAGAGTTCCAGGACTTATATGGAAATTATACTGATGATGGATTTTTATTGCTGTATGGTTTAGACTAGAAAGGAAGGACTGGTAGCGCACTGAAGAAATTTGCTGTTTTGTTACATTTGACGTTACTTTTCTCCCATTTCAAACTACATTTTCAAGAACAGATAAATGCTGTTGTCTCCAAATCTTGTTTTTACTGACATCTGTCAAACCAATATCTTTTCTTCTCAGAGCCATTCTCTTTGTACTTTTTTATTTAACCTAGGTCACCACATTGGTCTTTGAGGATAACAAATTACACTTCCAAGGCTGAACTCAATTCATTCATCATGAATACAATGTCAGTCGATGACCCTGCAGGGTTAGCGGAGTCGAGTGCATAAGAAGTAAAACTGAATACTTTGCATCAGTTTTAATAGAATCGTCATTTTGAACTGTCAAATTGAAGCACTACAACAATGCCTCCTGAGTAACGCTGCACTTGAAAACATTCACAGGTGACTGAGTTCATTGGATGTCCTCACTGGGCTGTTAACAAAGAAGGCATGAATGTATTGTTCGCCGCACCAGGCAGAACCACTATATGCACAACATCTGATCCCATAAAGATAAATAGCACTTCTGAACTATTCAATCAAAAGTTGTATAAATCAGACCATGTTCATGATAAAAAAGTATGTGCGGATTTTTTAGAATCCTTACATTTATCTTACATGCCCTTGGAGGGCAAGCATTTATTAAAGGCACCTAGCACTCTAGAGGAACAAAGAGAAGCCATTAAATCAATGAAGAAAGGCATATTGCTTGGCCTGGATGGATGACCTCCAGATACATATTTCATTTTGGCCACAGCTCAGCCCTCTGCCATTGGATATGTTTTTATTTTCTTAATATAAGTAGAGCTACTTTTTCCACTCAGGCACCAATATTTATACAATCCATCTTTTGCTTGAGCAGAACCAGCCTATTTTTGCATGGTACTCATGATGTTTTGCATTTCTTTAACTTACTTAGTGGTTAAATCCAAATGATTGTGCTCCCTCATTAAAAATCAATAAACATTATCTAGCAAATCTGGCATATTTCCACAAAACCCCAAAAATAAGTTAAGCCAAGTACATCATATTTTCTCTCCCAACTACTAGCCAGAATGTGTGAAAAAATATTTCCTACTTACCAAATCATCCATAATTACTCTCTTTTGATAGATGGATGGACAAAGTGTTTTCCACGAAGCTGTTTGGATTTACAAAGATACTTTATACATACACAAATTAAATAAACTTTTAATGATTAAAAACATAACTCATTGTATTGCTTTTGCACAAACTGAATACATTATTCAAACATTCACTGTGTGGGGTGGAAAAAAAAGTATCAGAATTCCCTCAACTAAAAACATCAACCAAAGCCAAGTGGAGTCAGAAGTTAGCAAATGTCAATAGCGCCAGTTGTGGGTCAGAGCTAATTTAATTAATAGAATATCTACACATCTACCACAGCTTGTTTTTCACAAGAAGCATCTGCTGATGTGAACCTGCAGCCTCACACAAACAGAGGTCTCAGAAGGCTTACAATCAGGAATAGTTGATTTGCATGAAGCTATAGAGAGGAGACAATGTAATCTCAAAAAGCTCAGATACTTATTGTCCCCCACTGGCCGTCTATAAATGGGGATGATTCAGCTCTGAGGCCAACCTCCCATGAAAGAGGTGTCCAGCTTAGATTACTCCACAGGCACAATGCAGAATGCTCAATGAGGTAAAAAAGAAAGGCGCACCCTGACATTCCACAGAGCCACTGGGGAAATGTGTTGTTTATTGAGGAAAATAAGGTTAAATTGTTGTGGAAGGAAACACAGGGCTTTGTGTGGCATAAAAAGGACACTGCAAAAAAGGTGAAGTACGAGGGAGCTTTGTGATTTAATGCTTCTTCATTGCCTGCACAGCTTTCAATTGTGGAAAGAAAAGTAATTCCCAAATACACAGCAATATTAAATTTTGACAAAACACAAAATACTATTTCATAATTTAGAAAAACTATAGGAAAGGTGTTTTATTATGTATATTGATTGTTTGGCAAGTTTGGCGAGTATGGCAAGTCTTCTGCCTCTACTTCACACTTTGGAATTGAAGATATTATTCCTTGGGTAAATTTCAGATTTCTCAGGTTGAAATTCAGTTAGTTTCTCAACAGGAGAAAGTCACTGTGATGGAGAGACCTGAAAGTTTCCTTGCCTTACCCCTTCAAGCTGGAACTAGACACGTCCTCATTTACATTTCATTGTGGAGTGATTTTATTGCTGGACCCAAACTAATTCAACACAACTTCACATCAAACACAGTACAGGCCATGTCACCAAGGTGAATTTGTAGCTCTGTAGGTCCACATGTGAAAGTGCCTCCTCTAAATGAAAGGGGTTTCTGATCTCAGCTCTGCTTTGATTGAATATGAGCTCTACAGGGCCCACAGCCTCCAGAGCTGAGCAACGACTGACGCACTTTCTGCTTCTGAGAGCTCATTTGGTGGCGTGTAACATGAATCCCCCGGTGGTGAAACGTCCCCATGGGCAAACCACTGTGATGCGAGAGAGACAGAGACAGTGAGTGTGTGTGTGTGTGTGTGTGTGTGTGGCGGGGGGAGACACCTTGTCTGTGAGAGAGACAGAGAATAAGAGATGCAAAAAGAAAGAAATAATCCATTTTGAATGTGAACTACGTAGTTGAAAACTCCTCCGTTTCCTTACAAACAGGGAGTCTGCATCTCTGCTGTGTTGAATGAATAGAAGAGGAAGGATTCAATGCAATATCAATAATAACAAGAAGGTGCATATGATAGTGATGTTTAGAAAACTGTTCTGTATTCATCACTTCGACAATATGTATGTAAAACTGCCACAGCACAGAGCCATATGCCATCAACCTCAAGTAAGTGAAACCGTAAGTCTGGTGTCCTCTCAGTTTCTTTCTGGAGAACAAGGTGTTCTTCTCTGATACTTATTTTAGATCCAGTGGTCTGACACTCCCTGGTGAGAGAACATTCAGCTTCTCAAGAGAAATGATTCTGCAGCCACAAGCTCATATGAAAACCCCACAAAATTATTTTTAGAGAGATAAAGCAAAAATGCCAGCAGACCGAGTGGATTATGTGATCATATCACAGACATAGAAGAGCTGTTCTTATTTTGGCATTATCACTAAATCAGTAACCCACTCCCTCAGAAATGCAGTCTTTCATGAGTGGAACCTAGAAGGAGTGTTATTAACAAAGTCACAGGGGACATCTTGAAGACATTAAAGGCTTAATCCTAGTCATGTTTCAGTGCATGAATTCATTTGAAGAGCTTCTCCTTGATGAAAAGATGGATTCTGGATGCATGTGGACTGCAAACTGTTGAAAAAAGAGCTCTGTGATGCTCCTTTGTTTGACTGCTAACAAGCCTTATACCAACATCACAAACCATATGGACGCTGCAATCTGATTCAATATTGACCTCAATATGCAGATTGGGAATCAGCCAGACCACACAATGCATATCAAACACTGCCTGATCCCCTCTTATCATTCTCTATGGAGAGAATTTTGATCCCCTATAAGTCACCGCTATCCTTATCACTTACTGCATGTGGTTTGTGATAAATGGACTTAAAAGGCAGGCTTTTATGTCATTTGAATGTTTTTACTGACTGAAAATTGACTCATGATTTTACTAAGAGTCATTTCAATGTGCTTGTAACATTGCCCTTCCCATGACTTTTTGTAGTGTTGAGACTGTTCTCCACTGCAGGTTTGATTTCAACAGACCTTTGTCAACTACTTGTCCAATGAAAGAGAACTCTGTGACTCTTCAGGCTGTGATATCTGTTGCCAATATCAAACATGTGCACCCTGTTTTTGTAGGCAATACAAAAACAACAAAGCTAGACCTGTTAGACTTATTGTTACTGCTTTGTATTTGAAAGGCCTTCATGTTGAGTAATGTTTATTAAGGATGTGCATTGACCGTAGAAGCCAACTTATAATAGACTATTTTAGGGAATTCAATCCCTTCTATTCTCTTTCAGTGTGTCTGCTTGCTCAGTGAGTGCCAACACACAAGGTCAGGGTTAGGCCACCAAAGTCAACTGTTTGTCTGTAGACCAGAATGTTTGCATCTGTTCCACTCTCGCAAGCAGTAACCATGGGAACCAAGGTTACCAAAGGGCCCCATATTGCTAATGACTGTAGGGGGGTGAAAACATACACAGGGACTATGCAGCATCTAAGGATTTCAGGGACCGTCAGGAAATGCAGCAGAGTTGTTAACCTGTTAAAATATGTTTTGTCAACTACTCTTCCTCCTTCATCTGCTGAGAAGTCACCCCTCCTGCTCGAAAGCTTTCCAAAACAGGCGTCATTATTCAGTGTTCCTCACTTTTGAGTAGAGAAGCTGCATTTCACAGCATCAACCAGCTTCTATTGTATGTGGCTGATTAAATACAAATTTGATATTCAAGGCTCAGCCGGTGTATTTCTTCTTTGATTTCCTTTGAGAGGCGGTAGACTAGTGGCAGAAACTTGGACTATGGGCAGAAAAGGTCTCTGGTTCGTCTCTGGTTCGACTCCACGGAGAAACAACAAAAAGACGAACCTGGATTGATCTGTCCAAAAATCCAAGAGGATTCTCCCTACCCTGTCTAGTGCCCCTGAGCAAGGCACCTTACTCCCCTAACATCTGCTCCCCGGGCGCCGTACACGGCTGCCCACTGCTCTGTGTGTCTGGCACCAGATGGGTTAAAAGCAGAGGTTAAATTTCCCCTTGCATGAGTGTGCCTGTGCATGTCTGTGCATGTGTGTGGGATAAATAAATAAAAGTATTAAAGTATCTGTACTGCTCATTTGTGTAAACAGCAGTTTGCCTGTTTGCTCTTATTCATGAGCTGACCATGGTAATGATTGATTGCTGTAATGGATTAAAACCAAGGGTGTGAATAACAATATAGATAGAAAACCGATTCTGTCTACATTTCGCACTGATCTAGTCACATCACTGAAACAGGAAACTGGTTGTTGTTCGCAGACAAGTGTAGTTTTGACTTAGTCAACACTTAAAGCCATGGGAAATAGTACAAACAACAATTTTAATCACGTAATTGATGGCTTGGAACGAAAAGGAGATGCATTGATCTGCTCAGTTGGTTGACTTTATAGGCAATGTTTTGTTGTCACTGTTTTGGTGATGGAGATTGTTTTTTCTATGAAAAACAGTGCCTCAATCAAAGCAATAACATAATAAATAAATAAATCCACCTTCTGTCACTTCATTTCCCTCAACTTCATCTTCATCTTCCTCTCTTTTGCTCTCCTCTTTAACCCCGTCTCACAATCAAGTTCTTACCTTATCAACCTCAGTCCCCCAAACCACCTGCAACCTTGTACCCATCCAATCTCACATTCTCTAGACTACTGCTCCCGACCTTCTCCTTTTCTCAACCATCTTATCAACACTTCCCTGTCAACTGACTGTTTCCCTAACTCTCTGAAGGAGGCAAGAGTGAAACCTGTCCTGAAGAAACCCACCATCAACCCTTCTGAAGGAAACAACTACAGACCTGTCTCTCTTCTTCCCTTTCTTTCCTGGCTCCTAAATGGTGGAACAAGCTCCCCAATTACATCAGGACAGCAGAAAGTCTACACATCTTCTGCCGCAGACTAAAGACACATCTCTTCCGACTATATCTTGGATAGCACTTAAGTACCACCTACCTATATCACTTTGTAGTTTGGCTTTCTTGCAGAAAATTGTACTATCTTGATTCCTGTTGTTTTGGGTTTGTACCCTCATGGTTGAATGCACTCATTGTGTTGGATAAAAGCGTCAGTTAAATTAAATTTAATGGAATGTAAAAGTTGCTTCCTTCAGCATTGTCATCCTTGTAGTCATCTCCTCTCAGTTAGGACTCCTACACTGTAAATTATTCAGGAAGAGCCTGTGATTCAAAGTGGTTAAAACAGTGTCCATCTTAAATTTTGTTTCGTTGTGTCCTACGACACAGACAAAGAATGTCACAGAGGAGCTTAGAGCCAAGTTGCCAATAACATTTGTTCAGCTTGTTTCTCTGATACGATTAAAATATAAAAATCCGATACCTAAAATTCTAAATCAGGTTACAATATGTAGATAAAAACGGCCAAGAGCAGAACAACTTCTTCTAATATATGGATTCCTTCAGGTTTGAACATCGTGAACAAAATATGAGATAATATACCCAAGTCAACGAAATGCATTAAATTGGTCTTGTCAATTTCAAACATTTTAATAAGAAAATGTTCCTTGCAGCACCATCCAAACATTTGAGACTGTTTTCAAAAATGGATATAAACGTCAAGTGCCTGACATCTGTATTTTGTCAAATGACCATCTGACGGCGACTGGTTTTCCTAAAGCGCTTATGGTACTGTGTGTGTTCAACACAGCTTGTTGTTTATTTTGTAAAATTAAGCTTTAAAGTAGTCAACAGAGTAAGACATGCATTTGGGCATGGATAATGTGTGACCGCCAGCTACCATGTGTGGAACAGGTATTACTGCTTTCCAAAATGGGAAACTCTAGGCTAGCTGCCCTATTCTGAACAAATTTATATTTGGAAACAAAATAAAGCACTGGTGTGGGATCAATATTGCCAATAAAATACAACTTTGAGCTTCCAGTAGTTATCTTCTGCTGGTTTTCACCACACACTCCATCATGCATCATCATGGACTTTGGATGGTTTCCTATCTTTTCACAGTTTCCCATTAGTACAATCGTAGGTAATTGCAGAGGTAAGCATAATTCATAGATTCAGCTCCTCCTTTCCTTCGCTGTCTCTCTTCCAATTTTCTATCCCAATTTTCCTGGCTTTAAAAGCATCATGTTTTGGATCAAACCCCAAAGAAAAAAAGTCACAGGTAAATAATGTAATATGAATAGTAAATAATTCTGTCTAGTGTCTATTCTCCCAGAAGGGTTATAAATAGTCTCCCCTTTGGGAGGCTGAGGAATTGTGTGGATGAATTTGAGGAATACATCTTACCTGATTCTTTTGTATTCTGGAAATTATTTTATGTTTTGCATTGGATTATTTGATTATATTATTTTAATTTTATGGGGGATTTGCCACAGCTCAGCTCTGCACCTGTTATTTGGAAAATTTCTGTGGAACCTCACCATGTTTTTACCAAAATCAGAAGGTAGAAGTCCTTGTACACTTTACCGCCCCCTCAACTGTATTCGGTGTATTTGTAATATTTGTTTTTTGTATAAAAAATGGTGGCAAAGTATTTTATATTACTCCCAAGGTGCTCTTATTTGATGAATGCCTGACCTCCATATACAAATTAACCTAAACTTAAAATACAAATATGATAGCCTAGGAGAATTGCTATCATCAACTTGAATAATTGTCAAATGCATTCATCTCATCACCTTCGGAAAGTGACGGTCGACACAATCACACTCGCATGTGCACTGGAGCTGAAAGTCGATAAGCCATTAAGTAACTTTCATCACGAGGACAGCATTAACAACATATGTGATGGGTGATCAAAAGTTTAACTGAGAAAAGATACCACAGATCATAGACAGTCAAGCTCAATGCCAGTGCATTATTTAGTAAAAAGGCTCATGTGACATTATCATATTTTTACAGGCCAAACGCACATGGTGACACACACAGAGAAAGTGTTCAAACCCATGCAGTGAAATAAAGCCAATCAACTATCAATCCTGTAGGCCAAAATAATGACTAAATTATAAATTTGGATTTGTTTTCAGTCACCGTTGCCGTTACTTCTTTGTGGGAGTAGATTGTCACGTGCCATATCACTATGTGCAATATGACTGAGCACATATACTGATCTGATTTAATATCCTATGAGTAATTCTAGTAATGTTTTATTTTTTTTCATTGAAATGTAATGTACCTATCTACTTGTCTGTAGTTTGCTTTCTGTACCACTGGGACATTTCATTCCTTAGTATATTACACAATGTCAATAAAGGCATTTAATGGAATGGAATTGAACTGAATTTAATATGGCTCATAGGGAGCGACACTCTGATTTTCGAGCAGAGGAGTGACAGCAGAATGACAAATCACAGTAGTCCCCCTCAGTTGATCATATATAGCACCAGTTGATCCAATCTACCAACCGTGAGCTTTGATTTCAAATCAATATAAATTCAGGCCTGACATCCCGGCACACGGCGGGGGGGGGGGCCTGGCTTTCTCAGCTCGTGCCCCGGAGCACCCATGATATCGGCGCCTATGGTGCAGGAGAACGTCCTGCGAGCTTGTGCAGGAACAAAGCTCACAGGTCAATCGCTATATGTAATCGATATGAACGTACGTGGGTCGGTCAGATGTGTAACGTAATATGTTTTACACAGCTTGAGGCAATGGAGCTGCATCTACTGTTCAGTTATTTATTTGTCAGAAAGCACTTATGTATTCAACTATTCACAGTGGAGCACCTTATATAACATTATTCCAAAAAACAATTTACCCACTCCCCTATCTGCTACCAGCACAAACATGATTTAATTTAGTGTCTGCAAGAGGATGAGGGTGGAATTGCAGATTAAGTGAATGAAGTCCACCCAGTTATAATGATGTGGCTGTGGATAATGAAACATGCTATAGCAGTTGCAGTGGGAACTCTTCCCGGATCCTTTATCATAACAATGCTTCGAGTCTTATGAGCCAGTACTAAGTCTGACATTGGTTTCTATTTGCATTTAAACATGTCTGTCCCTCTTTGCTTATATACACTCAAATTTTGTATGCAAGGGAGAAATTATTTGCCTATTATACTTCGCTCTCTTTGTAACCTATAGTCAGGGCTGGACTGGCTAGCTGGAATATCAGGCCCACTCCCGGTGGGCCGATGGGCCTTTTGGGCCAAACAAGTTGTTTATGTTGTTTTTTCTGATCGGCCCATGAAGCAGGTTAATCGGCTGACGCTGGGATGGCCCAATCACATCTTAAAACACATCCCCCTTTGTATTGCATAGAAAGACCACACCTTCTTTGCTCTTTTGAATCTTGAATCTAACCTAGGCCACCTTGGTACCTGCGTCTGTCTGGATGGACAGAGCCGGCCTGGGCCAAAGTGTAAGATACAGTTTGTTGTCCCAGTCCAGTCCAGCCTAGAGTTATTTGTCACCAGCCACTGAGATCACTGTAAATGTATCACAGTCATAAATACAGTGAATAATATCATGACATTTAGACCTCATCTATCATGTCATTAAAGACCTTATTAAACAGTGTACTTGAATAGCTCACATCAATATACTACAATGCTATAAATAAGTAATTATGTTTTTCTTTCTGCATTTTGTGCCCCTTAAGCTATGGCAGCTTACATTAGCACTAATCTGATCTGTGTGCACAAACAGCTTTGTGCAGCTTTTCTTTGATTCATTCATTCAATCAGCTGCAAACATTCACAATCTCAAAGTAGACAACGATAAACAAAGTGCCTCACACCCGCGGTGCGGCGCGGACCGAAGGGCTTTCGGGGCGCACAATATAATTACGTTCATCAAAAGGCGAACGCAGTTTGCAATTGTTTCATTCTTTAGCATGGCTGTGGGCTGTTTGTCCTACTTTACCAAAATACAGCAGTCAAACCATCAGTGGTAACAAAACCTCTAACACAATAGTGTTTCAAAGAAAATTGCAAGCTTACGAACATCAGCCTTCTGTTTAACATTGTCTATGTATTCGAATGCCCTAAAGGAATCTTTCTAACACCACCGATCACCCAAACAAAAACCTACAAGATCGCGCAAAACCCACAATCAAAAGAAATGGGCACAATCTGAAATGAGCTTTCCAGTTTGTATATCTCAGCTTTGTACCTGTTTCACATAGGTTTAAAATAATCCACTTGGAAGCCCCATTTTTACAATTTTTTCTTTATTATCATCCATCATTTGACGGATCCATTTTGCTCTGGGAAACCATTAACCTTGCCATGAGATTAACAAACGAGACACTTCTCTATAAGCACAGCAGTAATTCAATAATAGGTCAGGGCCAAGATGCAGCACCATCCTTTCTGAATGATTCATGTGTTGGGTAGCTGTATTCAGTGTACTATGCTACCGTTTAAAAACATTCCCTACGGAGCATCTACTCCAATCAATTTATTAAGGGTTAAATCCTCCTTGATTACATTATATGCATTATATCATGAAGCAAAGTCCCTGTTATATATAATTGCTCCTAATTAAATTGACTAAACCTTCACTCGATACACACTGGAGTACAGTGACATTAGAATTAGCTCACCTTGCCCAAGCACCAGTTCGCAATTCAAATCCATACATTACATTTTAATGTACCGAATAATTTTAATAAGATAAAAAAATTATACCAGAAGCTATATTTTTATTTATAACGATAAGTTTCACGTTAATATTTTAATGTTCAAAGATTCATTATTGGACCTGAGTGATGGGTGTGGTTAAACTAATCCCTTCTTTATGGGCAGAGACACTAGATAAACTTTTTTTCCAATCTGATGTCAATTATGTCTTAAACTTCCTCACTGTGCTTATACAGTATATAAGCATTACATTGATATATTTCCAACCTTAGTTATATTGCTATTGATGAAAATAATTTAGCAAATTGTCATATTGATATTGTAGTATTGCCCAGCCCAAAAAAAACCCCAATTCATAATACATCTTCAAAGTTGCAGCCATAGGCTTCAGTAGGTTGTTGAGAACAAACACTGAATTCTCTCTGCCTCCAGTATGTGACATGGACACCTCATGGATAGTTATGCATGGTAGCTTGAGTCTAATAACCGGAAGATGGTCTTCCAAACAGGTTTCAGCTGGTCTGGCCCCTGCTTGCCATGCCTTACTTTGCATGCACACCACACTTTATGTCAAGATGAGCCCACTCAACCATATGGCTCAATCCCTCCTGCACTCTCTAGAGGCCCAGTCACATTTCAAACAGCGACTGGTCAAGGCCAGTGGAGTGTTAAATTTGAGCAAGATTCTTTTGTTATGTAGAAATGAATATATTCAACAACTGTGAAGGTTATTATTGTACCATGTACCATGAAATCAGTGTAATAATACACTGAGGTTTTGCTTGTCGTGCATTACTTTCAGGATGCCTTGTCACATCCAAACGAGCATTGGCAACCCTTAGGCTCACTGATTCTCAGATTTGTGGCTGTCCCGTAGATTTAGAGAAAGCGGAGGCAGCTCAGCGAGGCTTAAAGTCACAGTCAGACAATCCCAAGCTTGTCATGGGGCTCTCATCATCTTAGATGATCTATCAGCATCAACATAAAAATTAAATTCACTGGCTGCTGCTCTTGTGTGTAATTCGCCTGCAGACACCTGCAGTTTCATAAATCAAAGTTAGAGGCTGTCGCAATGAGAATAAGGTCTAAATCTGCAGACAGGAAATCAAACTAGAACCTAGGTTTGCCTTCCACAAAACCAGGAATCAGGACACAGTTTCATGTATTGGCCAAGTTTCAAATGCAGTAAGTCCAGGGAGGCCTCCGTGTTCTAGGGTTCATATCTAAATCCGTCTTTGAAACACAGAAAATGCTTGCCAAGACATTAACAACCAACAATCTATTCCATATCTTTTGAACCCAAGTTGAACTAATTCTGGTTTTAGCAATCCACATAAGTAAGGCAATCTCTGCTGAATTCAGCTCAGAGCAGCAACTGGACACGCTTCCTGGTCCTTGGTCCTTGTTGAGCGTAGTGGATTGTAGCTGGGTTGACAAGGTCACTGGTGAGGGGGATGGGGGGGGGGGGGGGGGAGAGAGAGAGAGAGAGGATGGAGGCAAACACCTCGTTTACGCTTCAGTGTCATTTAGTCCAAAATTATGCCTGAGCACACATGAATTCATGTTTCCACTCTGCAGATTTTAATTCCCTGCTGTTTTAAAATGCCAAAACCACTTAGCACATTTTGGCACAACTGAGATCCTACTTTTGTTATTACGCCACAATATTAATAAAATGCATGGAGAGTGGAGTGTTGTTTTAATAAAGGCTTTTCTTATGGTCCTTTTTAACTGCAGGGCTATACAGAAACATTGAGTATAATTGGTTGAAGTACTAAACCTTACCAGGACTAGTAATGTCCACTTTGAAAGAGTGACCTGTGTGCCCTGATGACACGGGGCCCAGTTGAAGGAGGAAACACGACAACAACTATATATATATTACTAATTTGTATGAGAGCTGTAGTAACTAGATTACACAGAGTGATTGTACATGCAAAAACATGTGAAGAGTTTAAAACTATGATGTGTGAACTGTAGTTAAACAGGCTAAAACTGATCAACTGGGGACATGGGAGAAACCGAAGGATCAGGAGCGGAAATAGTGGATTGGGACCTATAAACCCAGATCTTCTTGATCTTGACCCTGATATGCAGGTGACCTGTCCATGGTGTACCCCGCCTCTCGCCCAATGTTGGATGGGATTGACTCCAGCTCCCCTAGCAATACTCAAAGGATAAGCGCTAAAGAAGATAGATGGATGGATGGGACTATGGCTGTTGTCGGACAATGGGTCTGATATAAACTTAGCGTTTGCAGATTTGACAGCTCTGAAAATTGGACCAGCACTCCTGTTAAATCCGAAGAGAGACATGGAGCGTGGCCTTCTTCCACTTTCTCTCACCACATCTTCTGACAGTGCAGGTCTTTATTATTCAGGCATGGCTCTCAGAGAGGTTTATTGGTTTTGTAGAATGTAGAATGATCTGCAAGGATTTCCTTTGTAAAAACATCTCACTTGATCGCATAAAGACATTCATTCTCCACGTAACAACTTGAGACAGCTTAAGAAGATTACCTCCTGTAATCAATACACCGCACAACACAATTGGTTTCTGCGACAGTCTTTTTGCCACATGGCTTGTTATTAGAATATGATGAATGGATGTGGAGTGATTTCCTCAATACAGTGTATTATTAGGGGAGTTAAAGGAGCTGTTGTAACTATCTGTAACAGTTCAAAGCCAGAAAGGAGGATAGCACCTCTCACTGGAGAAAAGCCAGTTATCTCTGTGAATACAAATGTGTTTGTGTTTTTTCTCTCCAACAAATCCTGACAGCAGATTTATTACACCGTTGGAGGAGCTAGAAAAGCACTGGCTTTACTTTTTATTTTTGGAGTAAATACGCATACTCTTAACAGTCTCTCAATGTAATCACAGATTTTCTATTGTGAACCTTTATTGATCCCTACTTTCACACTGGATTCTAACATCCTTTGTGGATTTACACAATGTATTCCTCCCTGTCTCATCAGTTATTGATGATTTTGAAGCTGTATACCAACCAGAGTTTTTGCAGAACACTCTTGAGCGCCAATAAAATAAAGACCTCAAAATAAAAAGCCTCTTTCGAAAATCATTTAAACCCCATGATCGTTGTGTATCCACCAAGCTGAGATAAACACTGAAGTCACACATGGGGAAAATGAGGCACAGATGGGATAATCTACCAGGAACTTTTGAGGTAAGATATATACATATTTTTTTTAATTTATCATGTTTGTAGTATCAACAAATACACTGTTGCAGACAGATATATATAAAAAACTCTGTGCAATTGTCCTTCTCCAACAAATGTGACCCAGGAAAACTGTCAACCAATGGGCTGGAAACAACCAAGTAGTGCCCATAAATAATGCACAAACACATCTCTTGGAATGAGAATTTTCTTGGTAAGTATTGTGTTTGGATTTGTACATTGTGCCTCCACGAATAGCCACAGCTTCACACTCTAAGTCTGACATTGAAGAAGGTGCTCTTTTTATCCTGCCTCAATATTTTAGGCAAGTCTGTATAATGTGATACAATGCTACATCCCCACAAACTGTAGCTGCCAAAATGATGATAAACTTTAATCACAACCTCCACAAAACAAATTCAGGTGAGGCTAATGTCCTCATGAGTCTTACCATGACTGGATATACACTCACTGCTGAGGCTCTCCACGAACCCATATATCCAACTCATCCTGACTTCACTCAGCTGCTGTAGATACGAGCTGGCTTACACACTCTCTTCCCTTGGGACTGTACGTGTCAAGCTGCAACCCATATTCCAAACACTACTGAAGAGATCTCTTGGGAGTTCACATTCTCAGTAGCTTTGAAATTTACTAGACTGTGATATGCATTTAGTGCTTGTTTGCTTATGGACAATACTCATGTTGTGTGCATTGTCAAGGTACCTTTTGTGCATTTCAATGGTAATAATAGCTTGTTTATTTCATTTGAATGTGATTCTTTTTATTGAGTTATCAATTTCTTATTTCAACAGGTAGGTTTACATATTTTGGAAGGACAACCAAGTATTAATTGCTTTACTTCTACTTATCATTAGCTTGACCGGAGATATGTACAATTGCCAAGTAAATTCAAAATGAAATTTAAAATGCTTTGAGTTTCAATGACAATTGAATAGAGCTAAAGATTACAGTACGACAGAGAAAGCAACAGTCTTCCCTTGTATTGTCTCACATTTAAACAAATAATTAAATAATAACTGCATCCTGTTTTCTATCAGGAAATTTCTGTAAAAGTGCATTTAAGATTAATAAATGCAACAACACAAATCACTGTCTGGAGACATGCTGCACTTTTGTATCCTGACATTAAAAGACTTGCAGCTTCCTCACATCTTCCCAGAGACCCCTTACCTTTTGTCTCCAGAGATTGCTGACCCTGAAAACCTGCCTCTGCCCACTCTGTCTCCAATATAGCACACGGAGTCCAGGGCTAAACATTTGGAAGATGGAAACTATTCTCAGTGGGGAAATGGGAAAAGCAGTGTATGCCAAACCGGCATCAATATCATGCATAAAATGAGAAAAGAGGTCACTGAATGTGATTTTTCCATATGCCAAGAAAAAAAAGCTACAACGAAGAGAAACCTGAAGAAAGGAGGATACTTTGATGATATTCTTTTATCCTATCTAGAGGTGAAAACTGCTAATGTCAGACTAACATCTGCAGAAGGTACCAGTGCCTTGTAATATTTCATAAAATATAACCTTCAAATAATTGTTATTTTAAGTTAGTATGGAGACAGCAGCATGTTGCAAATAATAACAGCTCCAATTGCGTTGTGGCCATAATGAAAAAAACAATGAATCACTAAAGCATAACACACCCTGACGGACAGTGGTCAGAGAATGACACTCATGTCCACGTTGAAAGACATTTTAAGATGTATGCTGAGTGTAAAATTCTATATATTTTTTTTTTTTAAAGAAAAAACAACCAAATTATAGTATAATGTTATCACTAACAGGGAAGAAGAGAGAGCCCAGATGTGCATTTTCCAATTTATGCCAAAATCAAACCAAACAACCACCCAGAATGTCTATTTAATTCAATTATGGCTCATTTGTATTCATCTCGGCTCTCAAGTTTGTTTTCATTTCGGCTTCTCTCTATTTTACAAAGTAGACTCTGTTTGGAAAGTTAATGCACACCCCCCTCCTATTTCCATCACGTTGCTCATTTGTATTTTGGGCTCAAAGCAAAAGCACAAAGTGTTCATTATAAAGTGCCAACAATACAAAAGGCAGAAACAAAGAAGAAAAAATAGGTTAGACAGAATTCCATCAAAACAATATAATCAAAAATGGCAGCTCGCCGTCAGAGTGAGAAGAGATGAGGCTTCTGATAACCAGAGATAAGTCGAATTGTGTTTCATGTCGAACCTGCAATGGCCATCGGTTAGGCAAATGAAATGTAAATAATTTCTGTCTTGGGATGCAAAGCGCACACTTAATTACATTATTCATGACACTACAACTGTGCCATTGTAAGATCCATGATCTATACATCCATGGCTGGTTTTATACTCTCAGGGTTCCACACATCTTGCAGTAATGACTGCTCTCGAAGCCACAACAGTGTAACGCATTGTGACATTGTCTCAGGATTGTATTAAGCTTCTGCAATTAGTGCATCATTTTAGTACATGGGTCCATCAATGAAATACCATTTGTCTCTTTCCATTCTGAGGATGATGAATATTGCCTCTAGAATATTAAATAAAATATATATGAACTAAATAAACCAACCAACTCAGAAATGACATCCACACTAGTTCATGTAGGTGTCATCCACACATCTATGACCCTGTGTCAGTCCCTTTTCAACTATTCACTGATTCCCCTCCCTGAAAATTGTTTGATGGAAAATCCCAAGGCCATTCTGCTCCAGGCATTTTATCTCTCCAACACCCACTATAGCTGCCACTGGTCGACTACTATATTTTCATAACGGATATATACTCTAAGATGCCATTTAAGACAAGGTACCGGCTTAGTTATTCTGGTTTCCTCTGGCTGTTTTTGTTTCAAGGCCCCAGAGCTCTTATGAAAAAAGACCCAGCAGTAAAAGACCACAGCTGCAATCATCCCATAAACTTCCAATCTCCTTGATACCGCAGGAGAATAAAGCCACCTGTCCATTTAATTAC
This sequence comes from Limanda limanda, assembly GCF_963576545.1. Lineage (NCBI taxonomy): Eukaryota > Metazoa > Chordata > Actinopteri > Pleuronectiformes > Pleuronectidae > Limanda > Limanda limanda. Next base: position 4,881,637 of record NC_083641.1, read on the forward strand.
AGCATGGCACCAATTGTTCAGTGGTAAAGGTTTTTTTTGTGCCTGCTTTGCAAGAAGAGTTGAGCCTCAGCCAGATTTTAAGTTTGGCTGAAAAACTAAAGGAAACAGCCAAGTGCAGTCTGATTAGCCAAGTAACAGCCAGGGTGCTGGCTGTGATTCCCTGTTTGATGCTGTTTCAAATACCTATCAACTCACTTCTGCCTGCTCTGAAATGTAAACTCTTACAGTCCATGAACAGTACACACTCTCCAACAGTATGACTCCTGGAAAGCGTGCACTTGAAACAATCTGTAAATGGCATCAGAAGCACTACAGGCAACACACTCAACCTGATCATTACTGATGTCCTCTTGCAAAACCTGCAGTGGGACAATCATCTGATCAGAGAGCTCTGTCTAGAGACCCCAGAGGATTTGATCTCCAAATGTCCCATTATCACACTGATAAATGTCACACTGTTCCTATTCTTGGCCATTGCACCCTTAGTTACAGAGAGGCATGGCAATGGTTGTTGATTAGATAATCAAACATTTTGGTCAAGGCTGAAGTATCTCAACATAAATTTGATCCCCCGGCAAAAAAATATTATTAGACCTGCTAAGCACAAGCCTGAACCATCATTGGGAGCATTTCTTTGTGCCTAGGCCAGACATGGGCAAAGTACGGTTGAATGCACTTATTGTAAGTCGCTTTGGATAAAAGTGTCAGCTAAATAAAATTTGCCTGGGAGTGTGGTCGATAGGGCTCGAAAGGGCACATGATCTCCCTTCACTTTTTCCCTTTGCCCTGTGAGCCCTTCTGTAAAATGAGAGGATCAAGGAAACAAAAATTGGACAATGAGTGCCGAGTGTTTAACACGGAGTCGACAACAAAATACTTTTTCACTGAAGTCCAATCGAAGCCTGTATGCCTGATATGCCGAGAAACTGTCGCAGTTTTCATGGAGTACAACATCAGCCGTCACTTTGCTACGAAGCATGCTAACTACGCTAGCAAGCAGTCAACGCAAGAACGGGTGGCTGCAGCTCAGAGGTTGGCGACTAATTTACAGACTTAGCAACATTTTTTTCACAGACAAACTGCGATTAAAGAGTCATCTACCAAGGCATATTTTTTGGGGGGCATTCGAAATAGCAAAGGCTAGCAAGCCTTTCTCTGAAGGCAGGTTTTTGTTAAATGGCCTTGCAAATAAGTGCTTTGCTACTTGGTAAAGGCCAAATCCTTTCATGTAATGATTTTTCCATGTGTTTTATATTAGTTCACAAAAACACTCCATCCATCAGTTCCTGGCCGGGCCCCTCTGTCAAATTTTGGAACCCATTGTGGCCCGCGAGTCAAAAAGTTTGCCCACCCCTGGCCTAGGCACTCAGTGTTTTTGCCGCCTGTTGCAGTCCCTTTTTGCTCGTGTCTCTTTCTTCTGCCACAGAATCCACCCTCATAACTCACCTAGGTTTCACCCTCTCTAAATATGCAAGTAGAAAGAGTTCAGGGTTTGTTTTTCACCATGTAATTACTTCTCTCATTCTATCTGAATATTGTCACTCAGCTACGCTACCGTTACTCTCAGCTCCACGGTCATGTCGTTTTCACCAGGGATTAGCTCATCGCGCTGAAGCCAGCTGGCATGATGAACAACGGACATGCCCTTAGAAACCCAGAGAAGGTTACACGGAGGATGCAGAAGAGGAATGAGGTAATGAATGAAAAGAGCCAGGACTGAAATACAGAGAATGATGAGCATAGATCCCTTCTATAATCAAGGGTAACGTGAGATCACGGGACTAGCACTAGCATCCCTAGTGAGGAATCAGCAGGATTTGGAGTGTAGTGTTACATGTTTTGCAGAGGTATGAGAACAGGAACCATACTCTGGGATCTGCAGACTTTCACTTTTAACAGAAGGACAAAGGGTTTACTGCAGCAGACGTGTGGTTCAAGACAGATGTACTTTATAGTCATGGTTGATTTGGGTATAACATGAAATAAACCAATGACAGGTCATGTTCTGACCAAGTATCAACGGCCGTCCTGAGAGATCTGAGTGGGCAGCCTCTGTCCACACCTGACATGCAGACCAACCAATGTTTTTACCCAGTTTGACTCAAACGTTGGTTCTAAAGACAATGTTTGTATGCGTATCTCTGTGTGTCAGAGTGAAAAAGAGAGAGTGAGCTAGCGGAGTTAGGCGGGCTGAATGAATCAATGCGCTGATGAAAAGCAATTTTACTAATTTAAAGCAAATTTTGTTTTAAAATGTAATGGTGGTGTTGTAATGTTGGCAATCGCCAAAAAACAAATCAGCACACGGGCACTGAGAAGAGTGAAAATATGATTGATTCATTGCGAAACTGTTGCGGGTTACAGGACATCAGCTGAGGAGGCGTCACTTCATAAGTGGCCCAGGGCACTTATGAATTCACACAGCAAAAAGTGTGCATCAACATGTGCCGCATGTTGACGCAGTAAGGTCTGAGGGATCAGATCTCAGGACACATTGAGAACGCGTTCGGGTGCTTTCACACATGCAGTTAGTGCCGACCACTTGTAATCTGATCAGCCAGGATGGATTGTGAACACCAGGTCTGAATGAAGTGATCTCTGAAACTCCCTTTAAATGCCAGATGCACTTACACTTCAGTGAATTGCTACTCTAAGGCAGAACTGTGAGGTAAATAAGAACGAATAATTCTTTGCAGTGAAAACAGGTTTGTTAACATACCTACTATATGTCTGTTGCCACAATCAGTTGTATAATTAGCTGAAGTCATTTGTCGTTACTTATGCACGTCCCTTAAATCCCCACAGAGCTTGTAGTGATGCATTTGGTTCACTTTTTTTTCTCTGTGAGAAAAATAAACCAAATAAAAGGTGGAAAATGTTGCAAGTTAACAAACTCATCTTCTGAGATTGACCAGGGACATTTTTTTGTTATTTACACTCTCTTCCTCGCACTCTCTTTTTTCTTGACAATCCCTCGAAAGTTATTTTTCAAGAAGCCCAGCTTATAAACACAATATTCGTCCAACTGCACAGGCCTAGCACTGATCTCTATGGGAAACACTTTATGGTTTATTTTCTGTCCATGGGCCCACGAGAAAACAGCGCCGAAATAAGCAATTAATTTTGACAGGACAGCTGACCATGTCCTCCATGACTCCAGTTATAATTAACAACTTAGCATCATAGACTGCAGCATCATGGATAGGCAGTATGGTATAAGATCACAGACTTTGGTTCATTGTGGTTAAGGATACTAGTAGAAGACAGCTCTATTAACAACAGCACATGAGCCATTTGTAGTGGCAGCATTTATTCCAGCATACTGTGCATGATATAAATGGAACCTTTTGATGAAGTCAAAATATCTTCTATTCAAACTAAGTTAAAATACAAATCATTTACACATAACTTTTGACCATGGCAATTAAAATTGTCTACTTTTTCTTTCATTGACACACAAACAAGAGAGATGTAAAAAAAGTTCATAAGGAGCATCCTCTTTCCCAGATTTAGAGATCTAACATTACAAGGGAGCTGGGTGCCAGGTTATTCGGTTTTATTCTAAGAGTTTATTAAATGTAAGTGTAGTACTTCTCTGTACTAGTCCCTATATTCCAGGGTCAAATCCTTACACAGCTTTGGTGCCAAATATCATCACGTTTTAAAACAGATTTTTTTTTACAGCATATTGGCTTAAATTGATCCTTAATGTGATTGAAACGCAGAAATGATTTCTTTTGCTTACAGCATAGAACAATTTTATTTATTTATTTTAACATAATAATCTGTTTTCAGATTTAAGATCATCAAGCATTCTGTATTGCACGCTCACATGTTATGCACCTAACACTAACCCTAACACTGGGAGAGGGACTTTGAAAACATCACATCCCTACTCGGCAGTCACCCTCTGTTCTGATGCACAGTTTATATTCTCCTTTCTTAATTAGGACTCAGGTAATGGGTTCACGACCTCATCTCCATGCTAACAGATGCATATCTGTAGATTATTGCTGAGCTCTGACCTAAGTGTTTGGTTTTAATATGGATACACGTTTCATATCATGGACAAGAGTATAGTGTCTTGAAGAGAAATTGTATTTTCTTTATTCCTATAATGGTTGAAAATGTAGCCACTTGAATCTATATCAAGTATGAGAGTGAATTACTCAGTGAAACACAATAGCTATTATCCTCTGAAGCCTTGCTTCTCCAAGCTGTAACCAGAAATGGAATCGCTTAGGGTAAATTGGAGATACTCTGCAGTAGCAGTATTCTGATGCTATTGACTCTAAGAGCTTGGGTTTCTTGTGTTGCTTGCTATCCTGAATAAGGAGTTACATTGTCTTATAGGTTCCATCACAATAGACCTCAGGCTGACTCCCTGTGACGCTGATTTTAATCTAGGGCTGCAACTAACAACAATGTTGATATCTAATGAAAGTTGATATTTTTTTGAATTTATTGATTATGAGATAAAACGACAAAGGCTTTGTTATATCCTTCAAATTTATTCAAAGAACTTAATCAACAATGCGCTTCCTATACGTATTACAGTCACCTGCAACGTAACTATGACTAGTCAGAGTTACTAGTCAGAGTTTAATTGTAAATCTGAGACTGGAATTAAATATAGAAAAATATTACTAGTTGATCTATTTAGTGATTTCTAAAATTAACGATTTTGAGTCAGAATGATGTTAAATAAATATCTTTCATAAAAAAGCTTAGAAGTCACAATGAAAGTTTGACAAATATAATTGACATTGCTATCAGTAGAGTTAATTCTACAAAAAATCAAACTAAGTAACTCAAATTTATACAGGTTAGCCCGCTGGAGGTGCCTCTGTGTGACAGCTCCAGTCTCTTGTTTCCCAGCAGAGAAGCTGCACTGGGCTGAATTCAGGTCTGTTTATACAAAACCACCCAACAGGTAAATTGTGTGTTTTAGAGTATAACCTCTGTAAACAATCAGAAAACTACATTTTGTTAATTTTTTTCACTGCGTTGTGTTGATCGCTCTCTTCATTCGGTCTATAGATTTCTCGATCACTGCCACTTTCTCTCTCCTCGATTAGTCCAGGAAGCAGGAGTTGTTAAACGTGGGTGAAGAATTTGTATTAAAGCCTTAAAGGAAAACCTGTGCCTATCTGATATCACATGGTACAGTAGGACAACATCACTGAGGTATAAACTTTAAAGTTGTTTACGATTCTCCAGTAGACGAATGGCGCCAACATTTTTTTCCTCTTGATTCCAGAGTGATGCTGTGCTGCCGTGAGTTTGGCTTCACTCATTTTGCAGCTAACGATCTCAGCCGGCTTTTTGACAACCTGTGTCTACTGTATCCTCAGCAGCGATTGTCTCCCCCATTTCGCAAATGCTCACTACAGAGGAGACGTGCCTAGTCAACTAACAAGAAGAAAAATACCTTTTTCAACTTGTGCAACTACGTATTAGACATCAGCAGCCTGGAAAGTGTTGGGATTTTCCAGTTTAGCCTGTAGGAGTTTCTGAGGGCCGTAGTTTGTTCCGCCTTCAGAGAAAATGGATTTATTGGGGGAAAAGAGTTCAAAGCGTCTCCCAGAATCTGTCAGCCAAGAATTATATCTGTCAAAGATGATGAGCTCAAAAACACCAAAGTGAGATAAATGTTCAGAGAAAATAATTATTTGAACAGAAATAAAATGAGAGTTGTCCTTTCCATAGTTGCTAAATCCTGTCGTACAGTATTATGAATCACTTTGCAGTGTTTTCGCATCAGAATCAGTGAATGCTAATGAATGAACGACTTAATCTGGACCTCATGGATCCTGCTGCCTCTTCTCACTAGCACGAGTAGAAAAGTGCCTCCTGAGTTTCTCAGAAATAAAAAAGAGGTGCAAAGTGTGTATTGAGATACAAAGCATTGAGGAAAAGAAAAAAAAACATATACAATTACATTGGACTGTTTTGCCACTGAACATTTCTACGGGAATTTCTGGTGTTAAACTTTAAAGAGTTTGTCCTTGACATTAAGTGTAACCATGATCATGTTATGACAAAAACAAGCATCTATGAAGGTTGTAGGTGTACGTGGTGTTATCCCTACTCAAGTTTTGAATATAATTGCTATGGGTACAGCTTGGTCATTTTAACAGTTGCAATATTATAGCCTTCACAAGGAGTTTTTAACTGATTATGAAACAGTCGTATTCTACAGGGAGTAGATTGGCTTTTTAAACTATTCTCAATGTCTGTCGCAGGGACTGATTACCTCCGATGTCAGACGTAAGATGTACTGCAGTGAGGCTGGAAAAGACTATGTTTTGGCAGAGGGAGCAGAAACAGTACCGGGCTGGGCTAAGCGCTAGACTAAAGGCTCGGCTACAGCCTAACCCAATCAGACCAGCGCTCCCGAGTCCGTTCATCCCCAACTCCAGGTCTGTTATGTAATGGACATTTCTTAATAACCACCCTGTTGATGCCTACAGCAGACCTTTTCATCGAGGGCGCAGCTCGATATGAACTTTGTGCACCTCCTGGGGTTAAACCAAGCTGGTATTTGTCTAGTTTCAGTTTGACACCCGTCAGACACCACAGGGTCGTATAGGCTGTCTGTTGTGCATGATAAAAACCAGTCTGTACATTGTTTCTGTGCACAGGCTATACGCATAAAGTTCATATCGAGCTGTACCCTAGATGGAAATGTCTGCAGAAGGCATAAACAGAGGTTATTAAGTAAATGTCCATTACAGTTACAAACTAGATGGATGACACCAGAATGAGAATTGCGATATATAACCTCATCGCTATGCATCCTGCAAACAGCTGTGTGTAACGGTGTGGTTTAGTATTCCAGCCAACTTTAAGCCCCTATACATTGATTGACATGGTATTGTCTCAGGTGGGAATATTCCATTTGCACACAAGAGGAAGGGGGAGAGGGTATGGATTTCTTGTACCTATATAAATACTCAATGGTTATGTCAAATCAGTTTTACTATTACTAGAATATTGTATTTACTGACAAATGGATTAATGTTTTATGTATCTTATGAATATGATGAGCAGGGGCGTCGTTAGGCCTGTTTTAGGGGGGCTGAAGCCCCCCTAAAATGTTCTTCAGCCCCCCCAATTAATTATTGGGATTTAAAAAAAAAAAAAAAAAATTTTTTTTTTTTTTAATTAAACTTTTGTTTTACACATGGACAAGTTATTTATAACTCTAACATGCTACATATGTAAGTGCGTTTCTGGTTTGTATGTTTTCTCCCCCTTCAAATTACAATCCAATAGCCTCTCATCATACTTAACAATGAAAAGACCGGGCACTAGGACCTTGGGGAGTCTGCATCGCTGCTGCGCTGGCTTTCTGCCAACGTCTCTCATCAAGACAGCAGGATTACATCCAAGGAGGTTAGCTCATAGTTAATGATGCATGGAGTGAAATTGCAAGTACAGGTAGTTACAGAATGTGGCTATCTGTAGTTGTGAATGATTGTTACCTGCTTAAATTTAGGTTTACTTGAGGCAAATGAGAGGGAATATTGTAATGAGTTATGTTAACACTAAGCTAGCTAGCTGGCTATTTTGTTAGAAATTGTCTCCAGTGAGCAAGAGTGTGAGCGAGCAAATTTGAAATGTAAGAAATAACTAATCGACAGCTCTCTATTCTATCTTATTCCCTTCTGCGCATACCAAACAAATAAACAACTCAGAAGTTGACACTGGCAGGTCCATTCTCCATCCATTGTGTGTGGTTCCTTTAAGAATTAGGATTTGGGAGTGACGCGGATATGAAAACTAGTATATCCGTCTTTCCTTTACAAGCAGGAAAATTATTTCTCTCTATTTGAGAAAAGTTCATATTTGTGTTGTCAAATTTCACAATGACCCTAAAATTCTGTCTCTTATCCTGTTATCTTATACTGAATGAATGCAAGCAAAGATACAGAGAAAAATCTCACTCTTTCTGATTGAACCAATCTATGAACTGTCTGAAACAATGGATATCCTCAGCCCCAAATGAACCCAAAAAAAATTGGCGTGCTGTGCGCGCAAACATTCAACTTCCTTAGGGGCTAAGCCCCCCCTTTCTTTCAATCCTAGAAACGCCCCTGATGATGAGTATTTGTCGTGCAAATGAATTCCACGTTAAAGTGTTAATTTTGAAAGCCCTAGTTTTAACTGTTAAAAAGTAAGTCTGTTGTTGGAAATATTCCACTCACCACAATGTCTTCACCGCTTGGTGACTACCACATGTTTGAGTGATTCAATCTGTCACAAACGTGTTTGCAACATGCCTCAATAGCTCATAAATCCCAAGTGACAAGACAGATAATGCATTTATCTTTCCACAAAGGCCAGTCATCCCTAACTGCTTATTATAAGGTAAATGTGAATAAAACTGTTTCATGCTTAATCAGGGACCTTTACATGCTCATATCTAATGCAGAGTGGAGCCAACAGACCTGTTTACTGTAAGCAGAATGATGGACAGGCTTAAGGCCAATTTATACTTCTTCATTCACTCTGTAAATGTGGTTAAAAGGGGAGCTAAAAGTAATTTTGTAATTTTTCAACTGTGGACTTTACAGGCATGATGGGACTGCAGATAAATGTAACTGTTTTTTTCACATTGATGTTTCTTACATGGAACTAAATCTGGTTCTCATCTGTTTACAATGTCGATGTACTTGACTCAACAACTTCCATCCATCCATCCATCACCTATACCGCTTATCCTTTAGAGATCGGGGGAGCTGTAGCCAATCCCCAAAAAATCCAGTGAAACCTACCAATTTGATGCTCTCATCAAAGAGGAGAACAATAGGCAACACTTCAATGAAAAGGTAACTGAAGGAGCACTATTCTGAGATGGTTGAATAAGGTAATTAAATCTCATTTGTTGAACTCCCCTAAAATGATTAATCCTTCTATCTCACACCTTATTTGTGTATTGCTCAATAGATTGAACATTTGCAAATTAAAGTGTGCCCACCCTTAAAATATGTTTTTTTAGACGTCTCTCATTATGCAGGAAGGACAAATGAATCACACTAAAATTAAATCTTAAATGAGAGCAAGACAGATGTGTCGTCCGTAACATTATCCTCACTGCTTCACGCTTGAGAATGGGTCTGGATCCTCTCAGTTATTTTCTATTTTCAAGACAAGACAGGATATCTATACACATCAGCCCTCTTGCTTGTTAATGAAAATGCTTTGGCTATAGTCAGTGATTCAATCAACCCCACCCTATTTTAGATAAAAAGTAGTGATCGACTGAGCAGACTGCATGAGGAATGAAAATCAGTGCTAATAGAAGAGTGAGCTGACCCATCTGCATGAGTGAATAAGCAGCACCTCTCTGATTGGTCTGGTTCTGAGGCTACTTCACACTCATTTTGTCATTGTGGTCATTCTGCAGATGGACGATCGGGCTTCAAGGATGAAAACGAGTCCTCTTCCTCTCTCTGTGTGACTCTCTAACACTCTCCTCCTCCTCCTCCTCCTCCTCCTCCTCCTCCTCCTCCTCCTCCTCCTCCTCCTCCTCCTCCTCCTCCTCCTCCTCCTCCTCCTTCCCTTCCTTCTCCTCCTTGCTGTCTTGCATAGCCCTGACAGATGTCTGACCATGACAGCCTAAAGTGGAGATCTGAAGCTCCACAGCACAAACCTTTTAACTTTATTAAACTGTCACAGACCAATTCTTCATGCAGCTCACAGACGTCAACAGGTTTTGCAAGGAGGCGGGGACTGAGAGGGAGCTGAACAGTGGACGGAATCTATGGAGCCAGTTTTGTAGTAGATCTGTTTGAAAATGTGGGCGGAGAGTGGTTTAACTTTATCTCGGGCCACGAGCATGAACGCGTTAAAAGGATATTGAAATGCACAGAGAGACTTGTGGATGTTTACAGAAAACAGCAAATTTGCATTAAGAAGTCTGTGTGTGCATAATCAGATTTGTCGTTGTTCGGAGATTACACAAAGCTGGAAATACATAAATAGACCTGTAAATATATAGACAAATCTGTAAATCTGTAAATGGATCTGAAGACACAATTGCTAATTTCCAATTTTTTGTAAAAAAAATTTACCCTATATAATTGTTATATTATACTGCCTGCATACCAATAGCCAACAATTTCAGTTTGGCTGTCATTCAGTTCTTCATGGTCAAAGCTGGATGAACTGTGAAAGAACGATGATATCCTGTTATAACTAAGCACCTTGAACTATATGCTTCATCATTATGTTGGACTTACATTTATGTAAAGAAGATAAGTTGAAGTATATTCAAATGAAGTAATTTTTTTTAATTATTATAATTATTATACTAACTATTCATTGCCACTGCTATCAGTAATCACATCATAACATTTATCAATATCTTAGTTTTTTATTATTATTATAACAACCAGTCTGGTCTCTCTCTCCCCCTCTCTCTCTTCTGCCCTTTTTCTGAATCTTCTCTCCTATCACCCCCATTTTTCTCCACTCACCCCAACTGTTCGGCAGATGGCCGCCCACATGGAGTCTGGTTCTGTTTAGGTTTCCTCCTGTTTAGTGAATATTTTATCTCGCCACAGTCTCCAGTGCTAGCTGGTTTTGGGAACTGTTGGGTTTCTCTACAATAATGTAAAGTGCCCTGAGGTAACATATGTTGTAATTTATTGCTATATAAATAAATATGAATTTGATTGAATTTAATTTAATAAATAAATGTGTGTCCTTTAGAAATTATTTTTAAAAATCCCCCTGAAATGTGAGAAAAACTAAAAAAACGATTAATTTGAATTCAGGACATAAAGTCTGACTACACACACAGTTAAAATCAAGTATTTAGACCCCAACATTAGAAAACCTCAAACCTTCCACAATCTAATTTAAAGTGTTTATGTAGCGAGACAGCCGACATATTCTGTGGAACTATGTGAGGGGAGTAAAAGGAAGAAAATGCAAATATCAGTCACTGAGTCAGAAAGCAGATGTTGGTTGTCCATATATTTGCAAACTGAGCAATTCACGGCATAACAGCATGAATATTTGATAGTTGTTACCGGGTCATTAGGAAGCGCAATAACGAGTAAAAATGACTATTTTAACTTGACTAAACAAGAGCATGTTACTTTTGTTTTCACACATGCAGAGAGAGATGCCACACGAACACTTCTCTGTTGCTGAAGCCTTGAGCGATAATGACTGCAAACTCCGTTCAGATGAAAGTGGTGAAGACAGCGAGGAGGGAAGTTCCCGTTTCAGGCAACGAGTTGATCCCGCTGAGGATGTTTGAGATGAGTGAGTGAATTTTTTTTAAAACGGTCAACAGGCTCGGTTCGACACCATGCACAGTGTGACAAAATACACAATGGCTTTTTTCTATGTCAGATCATTTATAAACCAGTTAGTGTCTCTTTTATTCCTCATTATGGCTGTTAATAGGAATAAGCAGAGGGATGAAAAGTAGCTTCAGCTGGAGCGTTCACCACCAGCGGTCAAAGATAGAGGGCAGAATTTTCAATAACTGTCCAAACGCCTATTTTGTCCCTACTTAAAATCCACATGACTTTCCATTCTGATTAGCCTCATGCGGCAAAGAGGTTCACAAGGTAATTTCAAGTGATGGACCAGTTAATTGGTTCCCTCCCAAATATCAGTGTGTTAATGCCTACTTCATCAACACACATCAGCCACTGGCTTCCAGAAAAATAGCATCCCTCATAAGTTCTAAGACTTGAACTGTAAAACCAGATGGAATTTCAGAAATGACTGAAACCCCTGTGAGTTGCCGACACAAGTGTTTACAAGACAAAATGTTGACAAGGTGTTTTGGCGGGACAGGCCACAGTGTATACAATGAATTGGCGCAAACCAAACCATCGGGGAGGGATTTACATTCCAAACAGGCAGGTTTAGAACAGGCACATAGCGGCGAATCCAATGTCTTTTTGGGGGGAAAAACTGGCTCCATTCTATAGAAAGGACAGTTGCCAGTATTTCCCTGCGATTACATGATTAGGCTTGGTAATGGCTTGGAAGTGATGCTGGTTAACTTGTACCATAATCTGCCATGTTTCAGTCGCCACTACTATGCCGATGCCCGAAACGTACAGCATGTACACAGGAAAAGCTTTATTGGGAATTCAGCCATATTATAATCAGGGAGAATAGCAGGGAAGCAAAGAGATTAAGTCTTGAAACTGGCACACACACCATTATGGCAGGTGTGTGTGTTTGCCCGCCAGAAAGCAAATATAACACAGCAGGATCAATATGCCAATTAGGGTATTCAGTCATCAGGCAACATTTAGTAATTCTTCAAACAGGCTTTAGCTACTTTCCATTGAAAATTAGTTATTTACAGCAGTTCCAAAGCAGTTGTCAAGTGCATACCTTATTGTGCATGGTGGAAAAACACTGTTCACTCATAGAATAGGTTCTAGTTCCAGTATTGATTAACAACATAGCAGAAACTATGTTTTTGCAAGGGTGGAAAGGTTGAAAGTTTGCAGCTGTTTTAAAGAAAAAGTAATTTAATGACTACTCTTAAAGCATGCATAGGTTGTGTTCTATATGTTCATCTGTTTCACTGCTGGAATACAAACAAAATGCCACGTGCCTCAAGAGGGATTTGGATTCCAAAGGGTTTATTACATTTTTCTACACCTTTATGGAGGCTTCAAGCAATATTCCTACAATATACTGTACATGGCAACTGACATTTCAGAGCTCAACGATGTTGCTTTGCAGCTCTGAAGTGAAAAACCAGCTGGGGGGGAAAAAAATGTTTTCATCCAACCTGCAGTGTCTTGGTGGTGTCAGAGGGTGTGTATTTAAATGTGTGTGTGTGTTTGGGGGGGGGGGGGGGTGTTTGCATGTGTGCCCCTGTAACAAGGATGTAAACCTTTGATAAGCCCATTTTAATGTCACAGAGTAAAACATCCCTGAGCTACTGAACATGAAAGACTCCTGGTTCTGTGATGGAGAAAACACACACACACGCACACACACACGCACACACACACACACACACACAAACACACACACGCACACATACACACATAACCACCCCCACACACACACTTCAGAACACAAAACAACTTCTGCTACTGCAGTAAATTCAAACTTTGTTCCCTTAGAAATATTATTTTTCATTATTTAAATCTGTCCAGTGAGGTCAACAGGGTGACTGACAGACGTCATGGTTACTGAAGTGGATGTGTCAGGCTGGAGTCACTGAAGCCTCGGCAGCAAAGCAACACAGGGCCACGGTTCAAGCTATTAGAACATCACTCCCCACCTACACACTGGGCTGATCTCCCCACTGCATCCAGCTGCTGGATTCAGCTGCATTCCTTGAGTTGACTGAGCAGAGAAGCACAGGCCTTAGCGGCATCCCAAAGGATTTGGAGGGTAAATCTCTGCAGACTTGCTAGCTTGTTCGCTTCCACATCTCCTGTCAGACCTGAGTTTTCCCCACAGATTGAGACCATGGACTATTTTGCCCATGTCTGACTGTGATGTTCTGATGGGTAACTTCACACTTTATAAGGCTCTGTCAAAAACCGCCATCATCTCAACCCTTAAGCCACGGAGAAACTGCAAAATAGATTTTTTTTTAAATAATTTATTCGAACATGGCGTACAGTCCTGTAGTAAATCTGTACACAGCATGTGCCCTCTTTAAGAAACAGCATAACATTTACTTTGTGCATGCAGGATTAGATCATTAAGGTGTGGATAATGAATGATGAATGCTGTGCATGATCACACATCTTCCTCACTGATGTGGATTGGTGTTATTAAAAATTAAACTACTAAATTGTGGAAGATTATTTCCTACAGCTCACATGGTTCTTGTGGAGCGCACAAGTAAAGGAGGGGTGTTGGAAACTAGAATTTAGAATCAAACACTGAGGGGTTTGGCTCTAATAAAAATATAAACAGGGAGTGTGGGCTCTGCCAATAGGAAGCTGTGTGTGTGAGACTTGCCAGATTACATATCAGTCTGTTTGCGCTCTCATGTAGCTCCTGTAACATCTCCATGTGTGCATACATCTCTTTAGGCAATGGTGATTTAATGCTAACCTGAAGCACTGCACAAAAGGTGAGAACACGCTGGAGTGTTACCCCTCAGAAAAGAAACCGAAATACATAGATTGTGTTTTTAAATCCATGCAATTTTAAACAGTCCCATCCATTCACACATTTGACAGCACAGCAGAGTTTAGGCGTGAGTCTGAATAAGCCTGGGTTTCACCAGCTTATTAAACATGAGCTGCACGGCATTGGAGAATTAAACAGGACACTTGACCAACACATTAAAAGTCACAGCAGAACCACATGTGACCTTTTCTCATGAATAATGTCGAAGCAGCTGCAGTGCTGCTCACAGCATCTCCTCCGACTCTCGACCACCAGGAACCACAGGACAGGGAACTCACACAGCTCTTTACCTCACTCACAATGAGGTCTTGTGAGAAGACGTTAATCAGTGAGTTCAGGCTGTGAGCTTTTCTGGCACTGAAGCGGCTGAATCTGTAAAATGCAGTTATTCACGCAAACACAAACTAACCATATGGCTGCCACTGCATGTGGTGGATAACACAAACAAGCAGCAACTGGTCAACACAGTGCAACGTAGGAGGAGGCTGAGAGGACCGAAAATGCAACAGAAAACATTTTTTCTCCTGTCAGCTTGACATTTCGAAATAGCAGCATGTAAAGCAGATGGGTCAACTGGGTCAATAGGAAGCAGAAGCCCTGGTTGTTTTCACACTGCACACAAGTTAAATCTCAAACAAAACCTCATTAGATACAAACTAGTTGTGTTTTACCTGCATTGCAAGATCCACAGATGAATGTTCAGGAGGCAGCACATTGGGGACAGCAACCACAAAAGGAACACAAGAGAGAGAAATAAATAGTTAGCATTCGATCACCTTCATGAACTGCACCATCTTAAATGCAGCACAGAAGAGCACACATGCTGAGATTAGGTCAGAATTCTGAGCACTAATGGAAAGACGGCATCAACCAAAGTAATTATGGAAGAATAATGTGTACCGTTTTTTTGGAGAGCGAGTGAGTAAGAGACCAAAAAGAAAGTATAATGGATGGCAGCACAGCATCAAGTCTCTGCTGATGTTTATCTTTATCTCTCTCTGACATTCTCTCTGACTCTTGTCCCTTTATTCCCCTGCTTCTTTCCTACACTTTTACTGAAAACTATTCAGTCCTTGACATGTTACAACCTCAACATGTGATGCAACCTTTTGTTCTTCTGATGGGTCAAACTATAATGAACTACTCTGCAAAAGTATTTGTTATAATCATAATCCATAATGAACACTAATCAGATAAACATTTTGGCCTTTCCAACACATCTTTATTCAAATATTTTAAAAGTGGAATTCCAGTATATTTTAACCTAGGCCCTCATTAAAGTAACATTTGGAATTGGTCCAGTAGATTGTCTCGTTAGCGGCACTGGCTACAGTGTAATTTAATGGGACCACTGCAAAATGTCCACTAAAAGTTCCTTTTTTCAACGATTAAAGGCTGAAATTGTTACTCTCGCTCTTTCCTGCGAGTCTGGCAACATAAAACATGTGCTGCTCAACTTTAAGTCTCACTCTTGTTGTTGCAGAAAGATGGAGGTGGACATGTGAGTGAGTGAGTGAGAGTGCTGGTGGGCAGAGTTTGCAACTTTGAGTTGAGAAAAAGAAACACTGGTTCATGTCTGTCTTTCATCACGTACCATTGTCTGATATGGAAATGCTTGAGCAGTGACTAGTGGAGCTAAATGTGAAAGCAAACACTCCTGTCGAAGCACTGCGCCTTGCTGACCACTTTGACTTCGATGACTTCTGCCTCAGAGGAAAAGAAAGCTCAACCAGACCAACTTTCCCTCAAGAAAAATGTCGAGCGGAAGAAATGCTATTATTGACTTAAGTAACCTGTTGCCAGACTCTAAGCAAAGACCCAGAACAACATAATGAGTATTTTGTTGGGAAAAAAACCTGTTTGGTCCACGGACATTTCATGGACTGGGCAGTTGCCCCATACGATTACATTGGAGCCACTGTCACACCTGCTGATTGAGGCAATTTCCTGGAGCCAACTCCCAAATTTTTTTATAAATACCATTGATATGGCCCAGTTTGAATAATACTGGAATTCCCCTTAAATATTTGTGGATTAATGAGATGATCAGTTATGTCTGATTAGAATCCGGGTTCACACATAGTCAACAGAGAAAATAAAAACATGAGACAGAACCTCTGCTTCCATCTCTTCCCTCTCTCCGTCAACTCTACAATCAAGTGACCAAGTGGTCGACACCTAGTGGAACTATAGTTACTCAGTCTGTCATTAAAAAAACATGCTACTTTAGAGTCAGGAAGAGTAAAGCCCCATTATAGTGATACTACAGTCTACCCTGTGTTATATGTTTGTTTTGGGTTGTAAAATTAGACTAGAAACAGATAAGAACTAAATCATGATAAGCTCAGTGATGATGAATGAAGGACTCGGAAAATGTCACACCTAATAATGAATCACGTTTTTCTATTTCAATTACTGAAGTTGTGCAGGCAGTGAGGAGAGGGCTGACAGATGTATTGCCTCGAAATGTCAGACATTTGGGGAAAGTAAAAGAAAGAAAGAGAAATACAGAAATGATGAACTTCATCTATTCTTTACAACAAAGTCTCACAAACCCTCTGGTTCATATTAGGACATCCTCAGATGTCAGTCAGGTCTCACATGTCAAAGGAAAAAGCATCAGGTTTAAAGAAAACCTCTGTCCAGTACGTGGGAACATTGAACGTTAAACCAAACAGCCTCGGACAAAGCAGACTTAGACAAAGTGGATTCAGACAAAGTGGACTCAGACAAAGTAGATTTAGATTAAACCGTCTCAGAAAAGGGAAATATGACAAAGAGCATTCTGAATAAACTGACTCAGACCATGAAACCAACCTGCTGATGTTTGTCAAATCAGGAAAAGGTTCAATGTCTGTGATAGAAATAGATTTGGCAGTTTTGTTTCCGTCATTGTGTGTTGGTTTCACGGTCTGTAACATTGTTGCCAACAGACTGAACTAATATCAAGTTAGTAAATCGTAAATCTTGTGTCAGCTCTCACGGCCACAATTCAGCAGCCACTTCAGCTCTTACAGAATATTTGTCTCAGTTTACATTCTTGTTTACATGCAAATGCAGCAGCTAATGCGATTTCACGCGACCAGTTTTATACAATACATTTCTGGCAAAGTTAATGTAAATGAAACACTTTGTTTCAGTTATCAGAGAGAAAGGGGACTCTGCTCTTACTGAATGGGAGATGTACACAACTGGAAGCCACTCTCTGATTGCCATGATGCTGTTCAATACAACATTCATCCTTGTTCTAGCTTTAGAGTATTCACAAACAGAGACATTTGGAGGGAAGATGAAAAAAGCATGAGTGGAGAAAACCCAATCTCTGTTTCCATTTTCTCACATTATAGCTTCTCATGGGCCATTGAGCCATGATAACATCATAATCTAACATCATAAGCATGGTCAGTAGCTATGAAGGACCAGGGAGAACATCAGGCCTCTCTTTCCAGTATTTTTTTTATATTATATATTTTTCATGTCTTTTCTTTGTCAAGTCTCCCTTCTTTCCCCTTCTCATCCAGGAGATTGACATTTCCAACCCACAGATACATACAAATCCTACAATCTATTTCATCTAATCTGGAGCCATGTCTTTATTATGCGATACACTGAGGGTTTGCCAGTCCTGTGAGTAGAAATGTCAGGCAGCTTAGACACCACAGAAATGTGAGGACCTCAGACCGGCTCACTAAGTGTCTTCGATCTGAAAATGGTCTGTGGCCCTTATCCATTCAAAACTCCATTTATTTGAAGAAATAATTAAACCCATGAGGTCTTTGAAGTTATTTTGTGATTATATAAACATATTGTGACACACATGGAGGACTGGAGATGACACGGACAGAGCTCAGCCGAGAAACCTGAAAAAGTTTTGTTTTGGTATCTGGCTCTGTTTGGGAAACCCCTGTGGCATCAATATGTGCCACAGTGGCTCCTGGCTCCACGCAGCCAGAGATGCTGACCTGCCGTCCGAGACAGAGGACTTAGACAGAGAAATACGTGGCCATGTCCGGAGAGACTCTGTGCAGGGGCTGGCTTCCTCTCCTGGCCTGTGGGGAGTGGGGGGTGAGTAGGGCAGGTGGATGGCCACCCGGCCTGAGGTTGGCGATGGGGGTATGTGGGCATGGAGGTGTCTCAGAGAGCAGCTCTACCTGTAGCAGAGGATTAATCAGTGGAGCTAAGGGCTGTTTGCTGATTGATCCTCTGGTTCTCCAGAGGGAGACGCAAAGGAAGAAACGCTGAGAGAAACACGGAGAGAAACACGGAGAGAAACATGGAGAGAATGGACGGCTGATCTGAGCTGCCAAGCTGAGACGCCAGCAGGAACGCTGGCAAGTTTAAATTGTAGTTTGGATTTATGTTGTTGCCTGTTCTGCAATAAAAAGGGGTAAAGCCTGAGTAGCTCGACTTTGCCACACATACATACTGTGATAACTATAATAAAACAATTACTGAGCAATAAGAGACTTTCACCAAAGTGGAAATTACACTTTTTCTCATTCAGCTTGATGTTTTAGCAGAAAATATGAAGTTAACTGCCCCAGTATATAGATTATGGCTTATTTGGCAATAACACTTTTCCACTTAATATCTAAATCTAGATTGTGTTCTATGTAACTCTTCCGTTATCATTAGGATGATGACCTGTTTGTGTTGGTGATCTTTATTCCTGCTTTGCGTTTTCTTACTTCCTTCAATTGCCCATGGGACAGCACATAGATAAGACCTTGCTTTGTCATGCTCTTCATCAGTCCCTCTCCCATACAGAATTATGACAAGCCTCAGTAAAGGACAGCAGCAAATTTGAATACCCCACCCACATAAAATGTTTGGCTCAAGTTGTTTTTAAATTGACCCAACCTGCTATCGGTTGAACATATTCCACCCACTAGCTTATAATGGCATCTTCTATGAGCATAAACACTCCTCAGTCATTTTAGACAGGTGCAGATTGACACAGTTATCGAACCCACCATCTGGTAGAGGAAACAAGTATAAATATTCAGCTATTACATTTTAAGTATCTATGATTATCGTCCATTTCGGAGCCATTTTTAGGAATAATACCTTTCATCATCATTTTCACATGATGAAATCCAGTGACCCTGGTACCTCGTCAATGTCGGAAATAAAAATCTAGAGGTAATTTTGCCTTCCTAGTTGATGTTTTTATGAAAAAGAGCCAAATACATGATACAATTAAAGTGAGTATGAGGGTCGAGCCAATTGGCAGTCTTCAATTAAGTCATCGTGATGTCGGGCCCCACATCAGGATTCCAGGGTTGTTCTTGAATACAACCTGGTAAATTAATAGAGCAGATCAGTGCACATTTAGGTCAGGTGATGCAATGTGTTTGCAGCTGTTCAGCTGGAGAGGAGCTGTCTGAGGGGGAGTTTGGCTCAAAGTCATCTTTAAAGATGAAAACGTTTAGACGAAAATGAGGTGTATGTGAAATTATCTCCTCCAGGATATGAAAAGAAAAGCTGAGCTAATTTATGTTCTGTTGCAATAACTTAAGCAAGATAAATCAAGTGCTTCCTTTAGTTAAAAAAACTGAGACCAAGATACTTGTATCTGGGAACGAAGAAGGCAAGTTGCAACTTGATGCCTGGAATCTACAGCATTAAAGACTTAAACCCCATGCTAAAAGCATTGGCGTAATTATGGCTTAAAATCTTAATTTAGGTGACTGCATCAAAGCTATAACTACATTTGCATTTTTCGATTTCAAAATTATTGCTGGTACGACAGATTTTGTGTCTGAAACCAGGCTTAGAGAAACTTATACATACCTTAATATCCTCAAGACTTGACTATTGCAATGCTTTCCTATTGGCCTTCACAACAAGTGCATTATAAAGCCTCAACTAAAACAGTGCATATTACTTAAATTCTCAGGTTTTCACACTTTATATTGTGTATGAGACAATATTGCCAGGGCTGTGACTATATTTCTGAAATGTGACACGTACAGAAGCATAAGACGTCTCTTAGATCCTAGAATTAGGTGAAATGGCCCCTGGCAACGCTGCGGTCCCATACTGGCACCAGCTCACAATGGTTATCAAATCTACCACCATAACCTGCTTTAATAAGAAGTTAAAAAAACTGCCTTATTTTCCAGTGCCTTAGCTTAATCCCCTAATCCTGCATTCTGATGAGACAATATCTGTTTTATAATTTGTGCTTTAATACTGTTTCTATCATTTGTAATGTTTTACCCATGTAGTGTGTATTATACATATTATTATTGTTGCTTTTATTTCTGAAGAGCACATTGAATAAAAAACCTAGTTAAACTAGATGCCACACTGTTTTACATGGATAACAAGAGGTCAATCATCAACTATTTAATTCTGTATGGAACCAATAACAGTCTGCAAAGCACCAGGTATGAGCATTCTCGTATTGAGTTTTGATTAATGTGTATAATTTAGTTTGTTGTTGATGTTTCTTTCCATTTAAAATTGTTTACTTTTTTGCATTGAGCTCTCTGTCAGTTAAGGATATTCACCAGACTTGCATTCATAATGCAATCTATAAATGTAATCTCCCTGACACCCTTGGCACACATCCTTGTTTCACAGTCAGCATTGAGAAATCGTTGCATTGAGTCCAAGGCTGTTGGTCCCCATCACTTCTTTTGCCGTTTTGTGAGCAATGGCTCAAAATGTCCAATGTACTTATGCTATAGGCCAGAAGACGATCTGTCAGTTTTTCATTAAAAGGCTGCATATACCGTAAATTGTGCATCACAAAACAATTCAAAGGATGGTCAATGCACCTTATGCTATTGGTAGTCTGGCTCTTCCAATTCCTCCTCACCGCTGCTGAGGCTGTGTTTCGACATATGTTCAGTAGCATAGTGAGACAGACGAGTTAAGGCTGTGACACCAGGGATGTACAGGGCCAAATTGAGACCAAGAAGGAGAAAATACAGAGCTTTCTTCTTTCAATGGTTAAGGGAATGGTGAAGTCCCTGGTGAACGTCTGGATGAGCTCTATGTGCCAACTGAGACCCAGTGGCAATGTACTATTATGTGCTTTACAGAAACATGGCTGCAAGAACACATACCAGAGTCCGACTCCCTCATCAGTCAAACTTCATGCACCAACAGAGCATTCGGCCAGGGAGTCTAAATGTACCACTATTGTACAGCTGTTTCCATCCCAACATGGCACGTGATCATCAATCCCAACATGGTCATCTCCAGAGACTTCCACATGCTTCTGGTTCAGATACACTACAAACCTTTGACCAATGCATTCACTGTATCAATGGAGACATAACATGGGAAAGAAAAAATGGATTCATAGCCTAAAAATGTCCAACATAGATACATTTTGCTCCCCCCTCACTGGCAGACCAAACCACAAGTAGCTGCCTCTCTTCCACCTACACACGTATTGACCAGCATCTACTTCTGGCCCCAGGAGGCGGTCACAGGAAGCTAATGAGAATGTGCAGGGGTGTTTTTGAGGCCACAGGCTGGAAAAGTACTCAGTGAGCTCAATTCAATATGTCTGTCTGTCTGATACCCGTTCACTTTCCTGATTTTCTTTTCACGGTACTCTTGCCATTAAAAGAGGAGATAAAAGTAGAAGTGAGAGGAAAAGGAAATATAGCGCAGCAAGGCAGAGCAGAGTTACTGGAGGAGAGGCAGTGCTCCATCAGTTTGTGAAGTCTAAGCAGCACCAGTGGGAGCTTTCCACAGCACCCAGCCTCCGTTCACTTTAGTGTTGAATTGATTCCAAGTCCATAGGGACAGCGAGCACTGCCTGGATTGCATTGGACTGCAGCTTGGGGAAGAAGAGTATAAAATGGGTAAATGGTAAGTGAAAGATGTCAAAGCAGGACCAACATATAAAACAGACAGCAGATAAATTGAGAGCTGAAACATGGTTCTTTCATACAGTTCTGTCTCGATGCAAAATTGAAAGGTTGACCTCTGACTTGTAATCTCTTTTCCCTCACATTCAGACACAGATCAGTTCCTCTGCAATTTTGCTGTTAACATTTAATCGTTTGCTTACTCATTACAGAACTACAAAGACCGTCACAGTCATATATACAATCATTAGAATTACCATCATCTCCTGACTCATGTCTTAACATTCACAGAAGCCGTATTTCAGTTGAAATGGAAAAAGATAAGATACTATCAAAACAAGGCATCACTTAAGAGAGTCAAAAGGCTTCAAAGTGAAACTTAAACTCTCTCACACAGAATGCGGAAAAGAAAAGCATCTAATTTCCTGCTAACGTATATCAGCATTTAAAACAGCAGGCTAGTCTCTTATTACCGCCAACAAGGAGGCAGGTTTGTTTGTCAACAGAATTATGCAAATCGAATCGATCACAGCGAAGTAACTACGTCAGTCAGACAGACAAATGCTGCTCAAAGAGCTGGGTCAGTGCCAGCACGGATTCAGGTGCTACATGAGCAGATAACTGTCGCCCTAGAAAGTACATTTCAGCACCGGCCATCCACCACGTCTCTGTCTTCCTGCACAGTGTAGCTCTATCTGATCACTGCTGAGTGTACAGCCACTGAAGGACACAAGGGATTGATTCCACACTACATTTACAGGACAGATGGAGCTGATTTCATCTGAAGGAGGAAGGGAAGTTGCAGCTTCAGAGGCATTTCTCCTCCTGAACTCTGTCACTGCAGAGACCCAAACAGAGCAGGGATCACTACCAAAGGGTTTCAGTGGGATATGAGACAACTTATCTGATTAAAAGCCTCTCAACTCCAGTAACATGGAAGAATCATCTTTCAGCTCACACTTCACTAAAATTAGATGTCATTAACAAGCAGAGTCTTAAACAAGAAGAGATGAAGAGGCTGTAAATGAAAATGGAAGAGTCAAGAAAAAGGTTGAGGATCCTTGAAGAATGTACGTGAGCATTTTGTCAGAATCAGGACTGTTTCAGAAAGCTTTTATCTACAGTCGATTGACAGAAATTAAAGGGAAAATAATGACTTTGTTGTTTGGTTATGACTTAAGACCCATGAAAGATAGAATACAATCAGGGATAAAAAAGATATCATAAGAAGTCTCCAGTCTAAAAATATTGAAATCAAACAGAAGATGAATGGGTAACATTTGGCTCATTCTGAATCTCCACTGGGCTGGGAAAGACAACCATCTGAACTGTAACATATCTCATTGCCTCTTCAAAACTCTGAGAAATCAGAACAGCTCTGAAATGTAAATTTGAAGAAGAAAAAAATCGTTTTTGAAAAAATGTTTGTAAAGTAGTTAAATCCCAAGGAGAGAAAAGGACTTTTATCAACATGACTCATGGAGTACAGAGACGAGAAGAGAAAAATAGCAACTATGGATCTCTCTCTCCCCTGTGACTCTCAAATATAAATACTAGGGCTGGGCAAGTTAACTCGTTTTAATCGAGTTAACTCATCACTTATTTAACTCAGTTAATTATTTTATCTCGCATTAACTCAGGTTTGATTATTTATTGTTTTATTGTGAAAGTCAGGCTTTTATTTTGTGAAAGTCTGTTGCTGACTGCTGCGGAACCGGAAAAAAGAAAATAATTGGCGGATAAACAACCATGGATAAGGGTACGGAGCTTTTACATGGCCATTTTCATTTTAAAGTTCTTCCAGATGGCGGAGTCGACAGAACCAAAGTAATTTGTAGCCACTGCCAAGGTGAATTTTCTTATCACCGGAGTACTTCCAGTCTAAAATATCACCTTAATGCAAAACACACAGTTGATATCAGCAAATCACTCAACGAAACAGCGAGCGGAGCGAGGCTTCGGCAGACTACGTTAGACGCAGGGAGGAGTATACATTTTTCATAACGAAGAGGATAACATTAATGCCCTGGCAGTGGCATTGAGCTTTAATTTTGTATTTGCTTTGATAACATTGTTAAGTTGAGATTTACACTGAATATTTTATTTAACTGCTACTGTATTAAATGCTGATGTTAAAAGTGTTTGCACAACAAATGTTATGGCACTTTCGTTCATATGGCAGAACATTGAAAATAAAATTGCACTATACACTACTTTTTAATTCATTATTGGATTTTGCGTATACAAATGCGATTAATCGTGATTAATCAGGGAAATCATGCGATTAATCGCGATTAAAACTTTTAATCGTTGCCCAGCCCTAATAAATACTAAATATAAATTTCTTAAACTGTTTTAATATTGAACCTCAATCAATAACTGGGTTACAACAATAGCTGCAATGATGAATGGCTAACCATCATCTTGAAGAGGGACATTACTTTAGGGTTAGAGCTAATTTAATCGTTGTTTTGTAAAGTGAAATTAATTTAATGCTTTTTTTCTGAGGGTCTGTTTTTATCTCCTTTAATGTTTTCACCTCAGGTATTTATTTACTTGTAGCTGACAGAAAAACACTATGCTGTTAATTTAATATGAAGTATTTGGTTAAGTAAAACTATCTGTATGGTGAATAAATATCTTTCTTATAGACGGAACCTGCAGACTTGTGTTCACCCTAAGACCTCTGAAATTAGTGAGTCAGCTTCCATAGCAGACAGTTTGGTTTACGATCATAACCTCATTCATTTAGAACCTTTCACAAAGCTTTAATGTGCTTTCTTATATAAATGCAAGTTAGAAAAACATAAAATATAACAAAAAGTGATTAAAAAAGCTATACACCAATGTTAAGAATGAGCCATAACATAAAAGTAAGTCTAAAGAATAGATAACATAAAGGAAACTGAGTTTGCCTGCCTGCGGTTACAGGGAAGTATGGAAGCAGCGTTTTGTATCTGTGGATGTTTCACCTGCTGATAGCAGATAAAGTCCAATGCAGAAGTCTGGAGGTGCTGACAAAATGTTGGGATGTGTTAAAAGCATCGGTGACCTTGTCTAAAGCTTTCAGAGCAAATAAATAAACTGATCTTGGGTGGCTATCTAAGTTGGAAGAAGGGAATTATAATCATCACTGATTTGGAGACTGTGTAGAACTGCATAGAAATAGAAATCCATGCCATGACTATGCATGAGGGAAACATGTGACATGAACGGATACAAAACAGATCCCTGGGGCACCCCTCAAGTGAGAGCAGCACAAAAGGAGGAAGCCTCTTCAAGCATTGAGTAGGATCAAATCTTCAAGGGACTCTGGGATTATTACCTTGTTTAGCAATCTGGTCTGTAAATAAGTGTCCTTTGCTTCCTGATTTCCTCTCATGAATCTCACTTTCAGTGTCAGCAAATTTGTAAAACTTGCAGTAATTGACTTTTGTCAACAAAATGCTGAATGGTACCCAAACACGATTTCAGAAACCAAGTATTGATCGTCATAAGCTAATTGAAAACTTACAGCAATGGTGTTAGCAAACAACACAACATCCATGAGACCCAGAGCAACATTTCTATCCTGTTGACGTTATGTTTCTGGTCACATGAGAAAAATTAAAGTTAAGTGACGATTCATCATTGCTCCAGGTGTGGTTAAGAAACTCAAATGCTAGATGCTCGGCTTCTTTTCTAGCCAAAAACTTGCTTCTACTCTCAGCCTGTTTGACTTTCTTCGCTTGGACAATGACCTGGAGAAGGAAGTTGATTCGAGCCACTGGAGACAAACATACCATCTACACAGTAACAGGCAAAAAATTAAAGTAATTAGCAAAACATGCTGTATCACACTGGAAATAACAGTAAACTACATTTTGTTTAAACCAATGAACCTGAATACATTTAATAAATACTGATGCATAGAAGAGAATAATTGGTTTCTGCATTTACTTAAATTAAGAAAAAAATAACATTGTTGAATAGAATACATTTACTCCACCTCAGCACTGTTGAGCTCTGTAATTCTTTCAGCTGCTGAGACCAGCACCTAACAAATCAAATAACTGTTATTTATGTACAGGAAAGCCAGTTATATTGAGTGCTTGTTAAATTGATGACACATGGCACATAAAAAAGAGCAAAATAATAAACAGTCATTATTTTTAATACGACTTATGCACTTTTCCTCATTACACGGTACACAAATCTTCAGCCATAGCTGGGCTTCTCAACTCTTATTGGTTTTCATTTTCCATTTCAATCTGCAGTGGAGGCTGAGGATCCGTGATTGGTATTGATTACTTTGAAATAGCTCCCTGCTGGACCACAACAACAGCCATCTTTACACTACGAGTAACAAAGTGGTTGCACTTTGAGGATGATGGAGCTGTTGGAGGAGAATTGTTACATTATTAGATACTCTTACTCACTTTCAACAAGCCAATAACTGGGAACAAAACAGAGGGTGACACATCAGAAGCAAAAGTAGGTTATTTATTATAACTTTGAAGCAGTAACCTCATACAGTATTCAGACTGAACTTCAGCCTCTCCAAGGAGATGCAGGATAACTAGATGTCACTGACAAGTACTTCAACGGAGAAAAATGTACAAGGTGAACACCAAAGCTCCACTGAAACAGACCGGTTTCCCAACTTGTTGCAAGATGCCTTGGCTAATTGCCTCGCACCATTCAAACATCAAACTGAATTTTCTGGAAACATTTGGGAATAAATAACAACAGCACTGAAGAAAGAGGATAGAAACTGGAAGACCAGAGACATCAAGGCTACCAACAACGCGTATGACAATGAATCTAGTTCATATGCTTTTGCAGTTTGCCTTTCACACATGCACACACAGCGGGAGGTCTCTTTGCTCTCACCCCTGCTCTGTTCTCACATCAAATTCTCCTGAATTTCTACGGACTTTATACTAGGAAGCCAGGTCGAGCAACATTTGCGTGGCACATTTGCGTTTTGCACACATACACTTTCCACTGGAGAAAATGTGGAGTATCTGCAATGTTTACTGAACGTCAGAACGCAGATTATTTGAGCCATCACAGACTGAAGATGAATGGTGAAGGAGTCTCTCAGCTGTGCCCGGTCACAGTGTCATGTTTTCACTTCAACGCTCCATCACTGCCTGTGCCAGTTTTGTATTTCACCTGTGGGACAGTTTGTGGCTCTTTCCTCCCTCGCTGTTCTCACCCTGGCCTCTCCTGCTGTGACAGGCTGCTCCTTGTCATTTGCCATACCCAGAGGTTGTTAAAACCAGCCAGCTCAGTGTTAGGTATCTCTATGCCAACCAGTTGAGTAACCTCTGGCAATATGTCTGTGAGTGTGTAGCAGTGTAGGTGTGTAACCTTGGCAGTGGACACTGTTGTGTTGCTCTCTCTTGGCCTCCTGCCTGCTGTGTCTCTTAACCTCTTTGTGGGTCACATCCACTCCTGGAGCGTTTCCTGACTCTGCCAGCACGACACATGACATTAAAACAACAGAGCCCGAGGTCACACAACCTGTGAGGACTCAACCTCATGTGGTTCACATGCTATATAGATATGTCACTGTGTCTAGTCACATGTCAGCTCTCAGCAGCTGAATGCAAGGAGAGCTACTATGAGCAGGGAGCAAATACAAAAACAATCCCAATAAAATGATATCATATCCTCATATTCTATATGGAGACAATGTTGAGCATGGAAAACACAAAATATGCATCTAAATGTGAATATACAGACACATAATGAAAAATGTCAAACTGTGAAAGAAGAAGCACATGCATGAAATGATTTACATTAGAAAAAGCTTCATGAATTTTCAGTTCCTTTATGCACATTGCAGATATAAAACCAGAAGCCTTTGTTGAAAAATTTTCAATCCTCATTGTGAAGCCCTCAGGCTGTTGGAAGATGCAGATGAGTCAGGAACAACAAGGTGCTGCATGATTCTCTCCATGTGTCTTTGTATTTCACCATAAACTGTTTTCATCTGATCCCATTTCTAATCCCTCCATTGTTACTGATCTCTGACCACCCACAGTCCCTGTCACCACCAATGCTCTCTCTCTCTCTTCTCTCCCTCCTCTCTCTCTCTCTCTCTATTAGGGAGCTGACGGCTCAGATCAGGTGATTCTGTGGTTGACTCATTTCCTGTGGGAATCGATAGTCACATTTAATCAAATGGCTGGAAACGAATGGCTTTAGTGTGGCTCGGGTCAGGGCCGGAGTTCACTGACTCAGGTCAGCATCAGACAGTAAAGATAAGTGAGTGTGGACGTCCCTCCTGGTCGAAACACTTGAAGGGCATCCAGGGAAAATGTCCGTGTCCAGTAACAGGTGCTTGTGTTTAATTCCCCTGGGAAAATTATGTTTAAATGCTCCAGCACTCGGTGGATCACAGTTAACCAAGGCCCACTGCCAAATAGGCTATGTCACAACATTAAATAATCAATCCTGATGCCAGGTTTCTGACACTATCCTTCTTACAGCTGTACTCTTTGCTTGTTGCTGACTCTTAATCTGGGGGTTGAAGCCTTTCTTGCCTTCATTACAGCAAAGAATGTGCGGTTAGAGGACTTCAGGAAGCTGTTACAAATGTATGTCTTCTGAAAAACAACCCACCAAGTCAGACCAAGTTCACACAATTGTTACTTCAGACAACAGAGTCATTTCGTCATGACAAATAATTTTACTTTTGCAATATTTGAGTTCAGATAACTTCAATCACATGTTTGATCATATTTACAATATATGTGTTATTACAAGGAAATATTACCCATTTGATGTATTTGCGATCCAGTTGTTACTTCTCATTATTTCAGATCAGATATCCAAAATGAAAAAACATCCCAGAATATAATTTTGAATATACATGGTAAAAATACATGGTGACTGGTATAATCTCACTGTGGAGGTCCACAGTTGGAAAAATTAGTAATAACAACAGGTTCCTGGCCTCTCTCCAAGTTTCTCACCTATAGATTGTACATAAATATGAACAGTGTCAGGCCTGGACTGGAATGAGGACTCAGAAGCAGAGAATATCATGTACCAGCACACTTTATTGATTTCAGAACCTCAATGCAGAGTGACAAACAAGAAGGCTATGAAAATCTCACTAACTATATCTATATAATAATATAATACTTGGCAAGCAATAACTGGGGAAAAAAGAACTTCCTAATAAATACAAAACATACACTAGAAAAAGAAAAGGCTTTTAAACATAAACCACTCCCGAAGGAGGACAAACACATGGAAAGAGCAAGAAATCAAAAGCGCTCCCGAAGGAGGAAAACCAAACTACTAATAAATGGGGCAAAAGAAAAGGCTCACCTAAACAGGAGGCTCAACAAACTAACTAAATCTCTCTTAACATAAATCGCTCCAAAAGGGAGGAAGAAAAACAGTTTACAAACAACACAAAACAAAGCTAAACTGGAAAACTTTAACAAACAAAAAATCACTCTCAAGGAGGAAACCGAAAACAACTTACGTGACGTAGCAAGAAACTCTTTGGCAAAAACGACAATGACTGTGGGAAAGGCTTAGGTGCACGAACAAGAACGGAACACTTCGGCACAAGACAAAGGGGAGACGCAGACTATAAGCACATGAGGGTGAAGGGAACAGGTGGAAACAATCAGAGACAATCAGACCAGTGACACATGAGGAAGGGCAAGTGACCTGAAACGAGAGGAGAGTTAGGATTTCAAAATAAAACAGGAAGTTACGAGACAAAAACCCCAAGACAAGACAAACCTCACCGCGGTGTGACAAACAGCGCCTCTCTACATGCTCCCACAATCCAGGAATCAAGCCTGTTCCTGATTTTTTATCTCCAAACAGTTGACTGATGCCGTGTGTATACATTTTCAGACTAGGAGTGAATACTTTGTCTATTTGATAACTCCATATCCTGTGTGTTCTCTGCAATCGAGTCAGAAATCATTGCCAGTGTCATAAAAAAAAGCTTTGCAGTAAAACTGGCAATATGAGGGTTTTAAATGATTTCCTGATTCTGAATGCTGATTGTTAGTGCTGATTGAAGAGTGAATGTGAGTGAAGTGCCAGTGATTTTTGCTTCAAGCTGGAATGAGTGACTGCTTACAACTCCAGGTTTTCAATTTGCTGCTTTTCGTGCTGAAAAAACTTCCAACTTGAGCCAAACATTACAGGAAATCCTGACTTACTCCACAAGAGACAAGAGTGAGAGAAGTAAAAAATCTGTTTGAGTTTTCACATGATTGTATATTCACAGTATCCAGACAGAAACCAAATAGAACAATTACATTGGCACTTAGGGGAGTGTATGATGATACAAAATGATCCAACAGTCCCTTTATGAAACCACATTTAAATTAAATTAATCCATGTTTGTTTTGGACCTGCGCAAATTATAAACACTCATACATATATATTATTAGTATGAAAAATACCATATCTCACAATGTGGTGAATTATTCTGTACGCCATGCACCACCCGGAATATCAAGGAAGCTGGTTGAGTAAAATTGGCATAAACCTGCTAACTAATACACAAACACACAAACAAAAACAAAAAAAGTACGTTGTAACACCTTGTAGTTCAAATCATGTAGACCGGACAGCTTCGGTATCACGACAAAGATCCTGCTGCATATGCTCCCACTTCACACTGTGTTTGACCTTAGAGACTCATTTATCATCTAATTCCATCGAATCCAAATGTATGGATGACAAAATGTTGTTTGGTATCTCAGGGATACTAAATCAGTTTGGCATAGTAGTTTTCTTTCTGTGTGACCTTGAACATACCACGATATAAAAAGTAACATGTTGTGCGCAGAGTATACTGTTTCCCTAACCACCCCTGAGAGTGATTCTATGTAAAGTGCAGATGGTTTACTGAATCAATACATTAACTCTGAAAGCTACAGTTTTCTGTTGCCATTGCCTTAGCTAGTCAAGGTATTGTTTCAATCTATACACTGACAAGTTGTTTCAACTGCTTTTAAGAAAAAAATCACACGGTGAAACCTTCAGCTGTACTACATGTCATCCTTTATTCTGCTTATTGGGCTCAGGTCATAGAGTTAGCAAGCAGGGTTTCTGGAACATCACTCTCCATAGCCGAGCTGTCAAGCAGATGTTTGAACCTTGGAGGGGCTGACTCTCATCCCGACTGTTCACACTTGGCTGGAAACAGGACTGCAAACCAAATTATCTGCAAAAAAGCGGGGATGCATTTCCTAAGGTTTCCAAGCTGAACACTCTCCCCACTATGGTTGTGCCTTGAAATACTGGCCATGAAAATCATGAACAGAATTGTTGACAAAAAACAACCCTGGCAGAGTCCCATAACCATTGAGAATGTTCTTGAGTCTGTGCCAAGGATATGGACACAGCTTTCACTTTGATTATACAAGGACTGAATGGCTCTTATTACAGGCCTCAGTACCCCATACTCCTGCAGTACCCCCTACAGTGTTCCCAGAGGGACACAGTCAAATGGCTCCTCCAAATCCACAATAGACAGATAGACTGGATGGTCATACTCCTCTAACTAAACAATGGTAAAAAGCTGATCCACACTACCAAAGCCAGAACAGAATCTGCATTGCCTGTACCCTTGGTTTGACATTTGCCCTGGAGTAAACTTTCTTGGGGAGGCTGAAGAGTGTGAGCAAACCATCCAAGTATGTGACCAAGCCCTTCTTTCCCTACTGGAACAGCTGAATGGCTAGAGTTCGAGGCCAACCATAAGTCTCCCTGAACTCCTTCTCCACCCAAGTGTTTGTTTCCAAGACCACAGGGGCTGCGTCCCTCTTAGCTTTTGGACACCTGTCAGCTGCTGCAGCAGACCTCTGTGCCAAACAGGACTGGATGGCTTCCTTCTTCAGCCTTATGGCTTCCCTCATTGTTGGTATCCAAAAGTGGGTTTTACGTTGCTGCTTGCATAAGCAACCTTCAGACCACGTTTCCACACAGACAACATGTCCCCGACCTCCCACTGGATACACAAAAAAAGTGTTTTGTAGCTGGCAGTTGAAGACCCGACCTACAGGGACCTTTCCCAAATGTTCCCTGCTCACCCTCGCTACTAACTTGGGTTTTCCAAGTCTGCCTGGTTCATTTGACAATGGTAGACGAATCAGCAAACTCCTAAGCAAATTCATAGTTGGTAGCTGGTACCATTGTACATCAGTGTAAATAATAAAGAGAAATGAGTGTAAAGACGAAAATGAAAATAAAAACCTGAGTTGAAACATTGTGGGCAAAATGTTTGAAAATGTAAGCCCACGAGTCAACAAGATATACAGATATTACAGGTCTAGTTGTTAATTGACAGTTTTTATCATAATGAAAATGTTATATCTTTAAGTAAAGTCCTCTCCTATCTCCAGCATTTCAGAAGCGGGCCAGCCAAAATGTAAATCACTAATATATGGAAAACATGCCATGTTTGCCCTTGTGGTATAGGTGGTGTGGCCTAGGGGGTAGAGTGGTCGTTTGCCAACAAGCAGGTTGGCTGTTCAATCCCCACTCTTCCCCATCTGCATGCTGAAGTGTCCTTGGTAAGATACTGAACCCCTAAATGGCCCCTCATAGATATTGAATGTACTAATTGTAAGGCGCTTTGGACAAAAGCGTCAGCCAAAAAAAATGACATGTAATGTAATGGAAAACCCACTGTCTTGAGTGCTTTTCTACCCACTGCTCCTCCTGGCAGATAGTCAAGGAGGTCTCAGTCGGCACTCTTGCTTCCTATTCATGTGGAAAGTCTGAAATAAAAAGAGTCTCTTCGTGAGTGGATTCTGTAAATATTAGAGAAACTTCTCTGTATGTAGAGCTGTTGATAGCTATTGATTGGATTTGTTATTTTCCACCTGTGTTCATTTCAAGGTTTTCACATATGCTCTCAATAGTGACATGTCAAAGATGCAGCAGTGTTCAGAATAAAATATGCTGAACACACTGATTAACACAAAGAACACACAGTGTGTACTGTATTAGTAATGCACCCTGTTACGTGCCGTGTTTTCCTTTTCTCTCTTCCCCTCTCTCTCATCTCCTGCAGGTGTGTGTGCTCCAGAGGCACATCCACCAGCGCAGCTGATGCCACTCTGCGATCAGGGAGTGGCCATAATGATCCTGAGGTGAGCGTCAGAAGAACCCCAGTGAAC
Source organism: Limanda limanda (assembly GCF_963576545.1). NCBI lineage: Eukaryota > Metazoa > Chordata > Actinopteri > Pleuronectiformes > Pleuronectidae > Limanda > Limanda limanda. The sequence continues at coordinate 4,914,773 of NC_083641.1, forward strand.
CAGCGAGGAGCAGGACAGCATTGCCAGTGAGCCGAGTGGGTCAGTGTTGTCGGTGCTGTTGGTGGGCCAGTGGATCGAGCGGCAGGCTGAGACCAGACGTGTTGTGCAGACGTGGTGTGTGGACGTGCTGGTGGCTGCCTTTTTCCCCCTTCCGGTGTGGGAAGGTTGTTTCTTTGTTAAATCCTAAGTTTCCGGCTTCCTTGTCCAGTGCCCGGTTATTATTTACTAATTGTTTGTCCACCCATCCTAGACCGCTTTGGGGACGTTACACACCCAAACAGATAATGTGCTCTGAACACACATTCACACACAGAGACACGTTGTACAATGAGAAACAGAGACTGAAATACGTGAAGTCTTAAACCATTATCACCCATTTTCACTCCAGAATTGTTTCCAGAAGGAAAAGTCAGTATTCCAATGTGGAGCTCTCTGCTTGACACTTGTGTTATGTCTCTGGATAGATGATTTCACTTACACTTCATATTTTTATCCTTAAAACCTGCCGTTATTGCTTCTCAGGTTCTGAAAATGCTTGTTCAGTGTCCACAGGGTGTTAATTATTTCTGACCTTTGGTTACTTAAGGTTTTGAACAATGTGTTTCTGCTCTGGGAGTCTCTCTCTCTCTATTTCTCTATCCCTCTCTATTTCTCTATCCCTCTCTCTCTATATGTATATATATATTGCTCAAAGTTGAAAATACTATTTCAGCCGGACAACAACAACATAACCCCACAGCTCTCAGACCTGATATCACTTTAGAACAGTAACTCAAGATAAGATTTTAAGATCACTAAACACTGACTTCAATAATCGACCCTCATGCTGGAGGGGGTGAAATACGGACAGGGACATTAAATGGTTCTGGGATAAAGGATTTGAAATGCTGAAATATGATTTAAATGCTGATAAAAGATAGAATTGATGTCTTTTTAACAGGAGATGTCATCTCCAGTGAAAATGGCAAAATGTCAGAGGCTGAATGTGGTTCAGCAGAGAGAAACAGCTTAGTCCCGCATGGCTGAGAGCAGAGAGACCTGGCATATGAATGAGACATGATCTCCGCAAGTCGAGGATTCTGCAATATTGATATCAATAATGGACTATTTAAGCGGATATGAGGCCCTGCAGTAGGCTACACAAGACAAGGGAAGAATGCAATGCATCCATATTTCATTAGGATACAGCAGACCTGAAGATATAGCTGCTTCCCAGGAACAATATTAAAACAGCAGAGTTCTTGGTTATAGGTCAACAGTGGACAGGGATTCTCAAAGGACACTACATGTAATTCTAGAGAACCATGGATTAACCAATGGCTCAAAGAACAGGCACTAGAGCGATGAAACAAACAACAATGAGGTGGAGCTTCCAGGCAGATCAGACACATCTTCTTGAGCCACAAACCTGAGCCACAATAATTGATGGGAAATACGTTCTTGTTCTTTCATTGCTGCTCTCTTTTATTTTGACACAGTCAGTAGAAGTTCTGGATGTTAAATTGGTAAACTGGTCAATTTCTTGACTGCTGGTCTCTTTCTACTTGGAATATTACTGTTTGTGTAGTTTTATTTGAGCATGTATGCAATTCTATACAGAAAGACATGTCTTTTGTCAATTGCAGAGCAAGAATGATAAAGTCTGTCAATTAGTCCTTACAGTTTTATGGCTGGTCTACTTTGATTATTAATTAATTGTGATCTCCAGCACAATGTACACTCCAATCTGATCATGACAATGATTCAAACAAGTAAGAGTCCAGACTAATACTGACACAATAACAACTTTCTTTAAATTTTTTCTATTCAGCCTCCTCAAAACAAAAAAGGGAAGGTACTTGTCTCCATCTCCTTCCTTAATAGGGAGAAGCTTAGGGGGGATTGAGGACAAAATATCTAATGACTCACATTATTGCTCATCGTTCATTTAATTGTGCTACCACACTCCTAATGTCAATATACAGTATATTGACAATGCTTTTACATTGTTCCACATGGTACATATGAAGGTAGGAACCAGAGCAGAGTGATTCTGAACAGAAGAAGGACTCTGACCAGCAGACAAAAGGAGTTCATAGCTAATATAAGAGATACCTCATTTAGATGGACATGATGGATTGGGTATGAAAGTTGGACAACTTTGGATATAATGCTGCAGACCAGTTCACAGAACACACTCAAACCACTGCTGACCTCTTTTACCACCTACACAACAATCATGTTGAACAGTACAGAAGTCCACTCCTTGTCTGGCACCCCACTGTACGGCAAATAATCATTTAGTGAATGATTATAGTGAATGAGATGTTGGTCATACCTCACAGTAGTATCAAAGCAGCACATGATCAATGTACGGGACATCAGGTGTTTAAGATCCAGTTTGGTTGCACTAGCTCAGCTGTACCTTTCATAACCAGATCAGCACAGTTGAAGAATAACAAACTAAACGTATGTCATCTTTCACCATTATTTATTTCCATCTTCATGTAACAGATTCCTCTCCTGTCATCGAGTGTTCAGATAAACTGTAACTAAAATCTGTGTTTTGATGAACCCTCCTGTCACTTGGCTCCACAGATACTCCTCCATACATCAGACCAAACACACATCAAACATTTTGATTGGTTAATTTGCAGGCTATATTTGTTATTAAAGCAGCTCAATGTACTTTTTATCTGAAAAGCTTTAGAATAATTTCGATGCTGTGCAAACTTATAATCGGGAGAATGGCATCGCTGTCACTTCTTTTATCTCAGTCAACGTTCTATTTTGAAAGGACATTTTGTTATTGTAACTTGAAAGACCGAAACAGGAAGTGCACCCGCGGGACGGATTCCGACACTTTCCACAGACTTTTATTCTTTTTCCATACGACCTACAACGGCTACAAGCAGCCGCACGTTCCTACCGAAGAAGACGAAGCCTCATCCCGTCACGGAGCACGACGAATCCGCTCCCGCTCGGCCCAGCTGCGGAGCTCACGGGAGCCCGCCTGAGAGACCAAGACATTATTTGTTTAGCCGCGACGAGTTGGCTACTTCCGGTTCATTTTTACGGGTTATTTGTGTTACAGTGTTTGAGCACCGCGAGCAGCGCCTCAGGCCGCGCTGTTTACGTCCGTGTAAGTCTGCAGTGATTTAACCGATCAGAACCTCAGCCCACAACGTCCGCTTGGGGGATGAGTGGGGATAATGATTCCTTGAATCATTGTCGGCCGCCATATTGGATGTGACAAGACCCCGTCACCACGTGACTGAGTCATCGCCCCTCCCCCTTTCTCTCTCTCTCTCACACACACACACACACACACATACACACACGCACACACACAGTCACTTTGACACAGACACACACACAGAGACAGACGTACATAGACCACAGGTATTACATGTATTGTCTGAGTTGTGATGTGCTGCTGCCTTTGGTTATCTTTGAAATATTGGAGTTTGTTCAAATGATGAATCATTAAATAACATTAACTGTATTTCCCCTTTTTAATAAATGCTTTGTAATTAAAGCATCTGTAGTCTGTGATTATTTGTGCATATGTGTGTGAATACAGCTGGATTACGATAGCCTGTGCTCGAACTGAAAACCCTTCATTGTTTATTAAATAATCATTAATATTAACTATTAAGATTATTAATTTAACATTTATCATATGAGACTGATATTTATAGCTTGATTCGTCGGTCCCCTACGATAAGTAATATTTACAGATTGTATCATTCTTAATTGATCATTTTATTGTTTTCATTAATTATTTAACTATTCTTAATGGATAACCGTATCATTTCTAATTGATTATTTTACTATTCTTAAGTGATAACCTTATCATTTTAAATTATTTTTAATAAATAATTTTATTATTTTAATAATCATATTTCATGATTATTAATAATTAGCCAACGTCAAGTCTACTCCTATTGCACAACACCTGCCAGAACATTTGTATCATGCTTAAATGTAAACGTCACCAACCAACAGCCAAAACAAGCTGAGGTATGAGATGGAGTGGGCAGCTGTAAGAAAAGTTAAGCATGTAATTGTCAGTATACCATGGAAGAGTCAGCAATGAAATGGGAGAGGACATATTCAGAGGACCGGAAGAGAAGAAAAGGAGACCGTGTCCAGGTAATATTGAATTGGCTACAACTCCTTGACAAGAGTTAAAAGAGGCAAAAAGATGAAGGACAGACCAGGTCAATCATCTGGAGGGTATCTCTGGATGATTAACTTGAAGTGGATTTGGCAAAGGGGAAGACACACACTTGAATCCTGTATATGTGCAGAGGATGGTTAAAAAAGGTATGGATGTTTTAATGAGCCATATATTCCAATGCTGCCAATTAGCCACATGCTAATGAAAAAACCTTGAGCACAGTTGAATAGACAATGTGACAAGACAAACTGGAACATAAGTGGTTTAAACTACAATTTCATTTCTATATCTCTTAAAGAAATCACATGTTGATGATAGATACTTGATATAACCTAGTTAACATTGTACACTGTCCATAGTGAGAGCAGAGTAATAATTTAAATGTTTCATCATAAATGAAAGAATCCAGTTAAAAATAATTTTCTATTTTACATCTTTTGTGCTGCACTTCAGAAGCTTGGATCGTTTCCTACTTATAAAATGGACATGAGCTGAATAACTGTCACACTTACTGTGTGAAGCAGCAACATCAAATACTGATAAAACATCAAATCAGTTGCACTTAATTTAAGAGGTACTGACGGTTGTGAGGCAACATTTAGCAATAACAATAAGGCCTGATTTAAAAAGTAGATGAGCATCAGTGACACATTCAATCTGTGTTTGTGAAGATATTTACACCGAATGACTTCACAACAGTGTTTCACAGAGAGTGGCATATTTCATGATGTTGCATAATCTCACATTCAGTTCATCTTATTTTATCCAACAAAAAACAGCTAGGCCTTGTTTCCTTTATTATATTGTACGCAGACATAGTCTAGTGGGCATTGTTTTCATACCTGTGTGTGTGTGTGTGTGTGTGTTTGTGTGTTACAATGTGCAAGCGTGTGTGTTCGCTTGTCACAAGACTTCACACAGTGAATGTGGTAACTCCTGAGTTTATGCTGAATCCTGCCTGCCTGCAGAAAATGGTAAAAACTTTACGAATGTTTAAATGGGACAGAGACCAAGGCAGGAGTTCTCCCAGTGCTGCTGATGGTCAGTCAGGCTGTGATAGGCGATAACTGTATTTGTGTGCAGAAAAGAAAGAAAGAGAGCCACAGTGGGGCAAAGAGCTCTGCACACAGATCAACAAGGAGTCAACAGTGCCAAACACTAAGTCAGGGATCATTCTGATTATTATGAAAGTATGTCGGACAAATATTGAAAATATATGCAATGTATGTTATATATATATATATATATATATATATATATATATATATATATATATGCACAGAGCCTATTTGTACTAAACTTGTAGGCTATGCATTATTCCTCAAATGCTATTCATATTATTCTGTCCTTGATATTCTCATTTTCTCATTCTCATCAAATGACTGAGGCTATTTATTTCCTTGTCTTTAACCAAAGTTTACTTATAAAAGACAATCTGAATGCAGCCTAATGGACGTGATGAATGAGACAGAGGCTGAGCAGGACTGATGAAGGTGATGAAGCCCTGAGGCATCTATCCATCTCTGCAGGGAGGGAGAGGAAGAGGGAGAAAGAGACGGAGCAGTGTCGAAACAAATAAACAAATATCAAGCACAGATTCTAAAAGATGTGAACACCCACATTGTCTGCATGTACACACACTGTATTACATGATTACACCATTAGACCTGTGAGAGACAATCCCTGAGTTTCCTGAAGGGAAGTGAACAATGAAAAAAACAATTTCCACATTAGAGACTTATCTTAAATATAGTGAACTATACAGCATTCACCTTCTCTCCCCTCTTTTCCTCTACAACTCTTTCTCCTCTCATTGTTTCTCTTTATGCAGGCTCCTCCTTTTCGTATCTCCAGTCTGAACACTATATCCTTAGACTGACAGATCACCATGACTAATTTACTTTATGTTGCTACATTAATCTTATTATTTTAACAAATGCCTGATTATCTATTGGATTAACATTATGAACAACTACCTCTTTGATCTGTTCTGTGCTAAACTGTGTGTAAGGATTTGACTTGCACATTATTTCCAAAGGTAGATTAAATTAGCAGCTTGTCCTGTTTTAGTTATTCACATGTTAATGCAGGTTCAATGTATTTAAGGTCATAGCCTTACAGTCTCCCTGTTTACAGATTCACAAAAAAATGGTGAAAGTATGTTAAATTCTCCAAGAAATAACTCATTAAATCTGGGGATTCTGGGGATCCCCACAAAGGAAATTGTATTATTAAATATTGTCAAATGGGGCATTTCCTGACATTTTCACTATAATGAATGGATGTGCATGAGAAAAGAAAAAAAAGCTGTGCCTCTTCTCCCTGCTACTGAAATTAATTTGGTAAAGTACGTGACCTTAACAGATTTGGGAGTGGCATTTTCATTGTCACATCACTCCTCTATCAGCCCATAGACAAACAGTGTGCTACTTGCTGTTTGACACTATCCAGGCAGTGAGTTTGAGACTATGATGCATTACTTTACAGTTAGGTGAGATATTCAGCACCTTGGAGAGTGACCCTGAACATATCCTATTAAGTAATGACAGGTAAACATTCATGTCCTCATGAGGATGAATACAGTTTAATAACTCTCATGAACATAAACATGTTTAACCTAAACTATGTCATTAGCTTGCTAGTTAAACCATAGTTCAACCCTAAACCAACTGCTGAGGGCTCCAGTGAGCTGCAGTCTCTCCCACACACACTGGACACAGACACACAGAGACACACACATGATTTTTTTTCCTCCTTCATCTACTGAGAGAGTCATATAGTGCAGACACAACAGTTTGTTCATGACAACCTCTGAAATGACACACCTACAAACAGCCTAAGCTGCATTCAGCGTGTGGGAGAGGAAGGTGACGGTGTCTGTACAAAGTGTGACTGGTAAGAAGCTGTTCCAAACTCTCATTACTAACTCAGCTGGATTGTCGACTGTGTACTCTGAATCTTGTCTGTTTCTACACGACAGACGAGAGAAGAACCCTGTGGAGGAACCTGAAGGAAGAGAGATGACAGATAAATACCCAGTCCCGGGGACCAATCAGCAAAGCTACGTTGGGACCAAAAGGAACAAATTAGCAATTGTCCAGTGTCACCAAGTGTCTACGTCATCCAAACATCTCTGTTTCTGCCCATCCAGACTAAAATGCTGCCCTGGATTTTTCAAACTTAACTGGCTCTAAAACTCTGGAGTAGTTTGGACACCATGCGTATCCGTAGCAGAGTTGATGAAATGTAGTATAATCGATGTAGTCTTCAGACTTCCCTGACTCAAAAATGTCCAAATGGGTTTTTGGGACTGGGCTGAAAATTAATGAAGCACATGTGCTCATTAATCTCTGACTGCCTGGAGGGTGCTAGTTTTAAACAGAAAAGAAATGTCAGACCAACCAGGTCACATCCGACACAGGATTTACTCCAGATTCTCTTTAGTTCCGACATTGATGTCGACACCTGAGCTGGTGATTGTAGTGAAAACCCCTTCAAACCAAAGTGTGGCTGTTGCCGGTGGGCAGCAATCAAAGAGCAAACTTCAATTATTTTTTATGTGAGAGAACAATGGAAGCGGATTGATGAGCTCATAAACCTCCCTGTCTGCAGCACAAACAGACAAGCTAGCTATTGCACAGTGTGTCAGCATCCAGGTGACAGTATCTGACATCATTGACTGTTAACTGATCAATCTCTGTATCTTTACCTTCTGTAAAATCTGTACCATACAGTGATCTGAACACCTTCACACTCTTTACTGACAAACACAACCCAGTTAAATAATGGTAGTAATAGGAATAGAATTTATAGAGCTTTTCTTTGACCACTCAAAGGGCTTTAAATTGCCTATTAACACACACATTCAGGAACAGCCGCCATGCAGGGGCAATATGGTTTCAGTGTCTTGCCAAACGAAAAGTGCAATGAAGGGGCCGGGGATTGAACCATCTCCCTTCAGTTAAATGGGCAGCTCACTCTACCTCCTCCACAGCCACCCAATTAGATAAAAATCTATCTTTTTCAGTGGAGTTTATTGAATCAATGTTAGATCCATGACTAAGACATGTGAAGTATTTGTTGTTTATTGCCTCTGCTGAGGAGGTCATGTTTTGGATTCATGGGTTACGCAAAAAGCACAGGATGGATTACCACACAAGTTGGAGGAAGGATGCAGTTTGGTTCAGAAAATAACCCATTTAATCTTGGTGCGGATTAAAATAAATGGGCAGATCAGGAAATTTTGTTTCCTGGATCCTCTGCAGTGCACAGAGCTCAATTAGAATATGGTGGGCCGCCATGCTCTGGATTATTGATGGGAAATAAAAAGGCATTTGCCAGGCTAACGCTCTTCTTGTTTTTTCATGTGTTTCCCTGTATCAGGGTGAGACTGGGCTTATTTAATAGACACAGAGTTTAGGAGTGGGTGATCCAAAAAGACAGAGAATGACATTGAATCAATGGAACATGAATGGACATCAGTCTCTGTGTACTGAGGCAGCAGCTCCTCTGAAAATGAAATGCAGAGAGGCACAAATAACTTGAGACCTATTGGCCCCTCAGCTATACTCCTTACAGTCAAATGGTCAACAAAGGCTGAGCAAGCAGAGCCACTGAGATACTCAGGAACAATTTTCTGTGGTTTGGCTTTGAAAGAAAATGAGCAGGACCTGAAATGTGCTCTTATATTGATCTGCAACCTTTCTGAGAAAATTCACAAATTAACATCGGCTCCTTTCACTGTGAAGCCGGCCTTTTGTTGGTCTGGGACTTCTGTGTGTTGACTCACAAAGAGCACCACTGCTTTCAACTGGAAAAATATTTCTGATGATCATCTATGATTCAGTCAGAGCTTTATAACTTCATATTAATATTGTATATAAACCATCATATTTGATATTTTAATGTCTGTATATGTCCATATTTCCAGTAATGTGATATCATATGATGATGATCATGCATTAGGACAGAGACAGTCTCTTATACCCCCCATCTAAAATACAGACGTTAGCACTGTGTGTTTGCTCTATGTAAAAAGTTTTTACATGAGCTTGTTCACACATTAAAAGTAAATGTAACCAATTTAAGTCTCTGCTGTTCTGTCAATATCCAAGATTCAGCTTCCTGTTTAGTCGATACTGACTCTCCTTTGTAATTTACTTTGTATAACCAACATTAATCCATCCAGGCAGGAGACGCAGTTCACACTGTGAATAATTAGATACAAGTCAATACCATTAGCGAGAGTGGAAAATAAGACTTTAAATATATGAGACAAGTGTAGTTAACACCGTAGTGAAAGATGTTTGCTTTGAAAACTTTCACCGGCTGTTGGTCTCAATTTTAGTGGCTTTGTGTCGGGGGAGAAGCTCCAGAGGGGTTCCATCCTCCCACTGTGTGTTCACCATCTGCTCCAACTGAGAACCAGCAACAAGGAAATCATGATAACTAATGAGAAAAGAGTTCATCACAGTAAAAGATCGATCTCGAGCTGTATCGTCGGAATTGAGTGCTAATGATGGAAAACAAGAACAGAAGCAGGCGCATGGTTCAACAAAGTCTTACTTACACCTCAGCCTCATTGGCTGCCTGATCAACATGTGACAGCTGCGTCACTGATCTGCTGCGTCTCACGCACACAGCGGGCGTGTCTGCAATCTAGCCACAAGGTGATGTTTCTATGATCACTGTATTTACCTGAATGAATGAAGTATGGCTATTGCTCAACTTAATGCCAAGACTCTACAGTATGAAGCTGAGTAACTTGAGGTTCTGCAATAAGCATAAAAACCTTGTTAAAGAAAAGAACGGATTCAATCAACAGAGACGCTGGAGTTATCTTACTTTGAAACAGGTACAGGAAATGTACCTGTGGAAATATTCTTGTTTGTAACTCATTCAACAGATGAACATTGAAACAGTGGTAAAAGATCATTTGCACTGACTATTTTCCTTAGGACAGCCCAGTTCAGAGAAAATACGCGAGACCATCTATAGAGGAGCAGGGGGGCTCACATGAGTCCTGATTAATCATGCAGGTTATGGCCCTGAGTCGTAATTTGTATTTTTGTATTTTTGCCTCTTTCCCTAATCTGTTCACCTATCCTGTTTCCTGCCATAGGTGCAACTGGCGCTGATTGGATCAGAGGCTGATGTCATCCAGTGTGAAGTGTTCACTGCTGATTTCAGGTTTGCTTACTGGCTTTGTTCGTCTCCTAACAAGACTCTGCTGGGTATTTGATTTGCTATAGTGATTCATTTGTCATTGTAGATATTTATTTATTCATGTATTTTCACAGATAAGAAGCCGTCACTGTTCCTAACAATCTTCTCCTTTTAATGGCCCCGAGAAAGTTAAAATCCTCCTTTTTTTGTCTGTTGTGAGGCAAGTTTGAGAAAAAACTGGTTTATTTATTATTTAGGCGGTGTTTACTTTGATTCCTTTTTCTACCAAACCTGTTCAAAACATTTATGGCTTGGACTAAATTCTGCTGTGGCATGGTGGAACGTGGGAGTGGGGAAAGACAGGAAAGTAAGTGTTTGTTATACGCTCAGGTTTCCCCAAGGCTCGGCTCAAGAATGGGTATAGTGGTGTCAGGAAAAATCCAGTTGCACTTTAGTGGAGCGCTGTTATAATGGCGTTAAAGAAGTCTTCATTGCAGTGGAAACTAATCTGCACATGGATAAAGTCAAAGTGTGAGAACAGATGTGTGGAAAAAGCAGAGAGTAGGTACTATGGGCATCCCTAAAATAACAATGAAATACTTCACCACTAAATTCAGACCAGTCACTTTTCATTGCATCATAATATCAATGCTCCAACACTGTACTTGACCAAATCTCATTTAAAGATAAACACACTCATAAAACTTGGCAATAACCCAAAATGTATTAAAACTGAAGTTATAACCTCTCACAGATTTTATCTTGCTCATGATGGTTAATTCCGCTAATACTTTCCCCAATGATGGCATTTACGAACTGTCCTGTTTCAGGAAATTAATCGTCTAATTAATCGTAATTGAGTTAAAAGTTGGAAATAATTGTGATATTGATTTGAAGTCATATGATCCAGCCCTACACACTCACGTTTGCTCAGATGGACCCAGGTGCATGTTCTATTTTAACAGCATTGGTATTGTACGGGACAATAAAAACTGTTGTTGTACTGGAACCAGCTATTAATAGACTTGTGTTGCACTTAGCATGGATTTAAGTGTCAGGTGGAATATAGAGCCCATAATGTTACAAAGTGCTGACTGACACAGTGTGCTTGTGTGTATTGTTGCTATATGGCCCTTTTCATCAGGGATGAAAATGATGCTGAGATGAGCTAGCTGTTCATATTCATTTACTGCACTAGTTTAGCTGCTGTGTTCCCAAAGCTAAAGGCTGAGAGAGGGAGTGTCTGTCTGTCTGTCTGTCTGTCTGTCTGTCTGTCTGTCTGTCTGTCTGTCTGTCTGTCTGTCTGTCTGTCTGTCTGTCTGTCTGTCTGTCTGTCTGTCTGTCTGTCTGTCTGTCTGTCTGTCTGTCTGTCTGTATTCTCACTCAAAGCCTAAGATCATCATTACAATTTTAAACAAAGGAGAAAAAGTGTCATTATTGAGGTGTGAAGCTAGACTGCAAGATCTGAACTACCTGATCTGTAACTGTTTCAGTGTCGCATTTGAGGGTGGCTGCTGAGGGGTAGAGTGGTCGTCCTCAACCACAAGGTCGGTGGTTTGATCCCAGTCTTCCCCATCTGCATGCAGAAGTGTACTTTGGACCCCTAATGGCACCTCATAGAAAAAAGGGCTGCCCATAGATGCACTGTATGCATGTGTGTGTGAATGGTTGAATGGCAAAACTGTGCTATAAAGCGCTTTGAGTGGTCATCAAGACTAGAAAAGTGCTATATAAATACAGACTATTTTGTTTTTATAACAAATCATTTTCTGCTCTTGTGCAGTTGAATCATTTCATGGAAGAGAAACGGTACAGTCTATGGGATAAATTTGTCAACCTCTGCTATTGAAAAAAAGGCTTTGAAAGGTTGATATCTAATCTCCGCAAAACAGTTTCTCAAACATATTTATGAGTTCAAGCTTGCAATTGTGTGGGCAAATCTCTGTGAAGTGGGCGTTGTAATCTGAACTGTGGAATAACAGACTGCAATAGGTGCGCAGGTGTAAATCAGCAAAGTGTTTGCCCTTTCAAAAGTTTCAATGTTTCAGAACTGTCTCTCTTTCCAATGTACCTGCACCAGTTGTAAGATCACAATTTACCTGGAAAACAGATATATACAGTGGGAGAAAAGTGGGAAATGTGTAACTCTGAAAATAACCCTGATCTTAAAAAGAGTTCTGCAGTTTCGAAGAAGGAAACCTCAAATACAATATAATGTTTGCAGAGAATCTTTTTTTCCAGCACATCAAAACATTATTTAAGGCTTGAATCTTTTCTTTTAGCTTTCAAACTTCAGTTCCTACCTTTCAATACCCTTTTTTCAGTTTTAAAATATGGTATTATATTTATCCCATGACAGTTGTGGAGTATAGAAGCTGAGTGTCTGTGGATCGACAGCTATTATTACAGTGAATTTCCTGACTGTCACTCATTTACTTTGTGTTAGAAAGGTGATCCCCTCATGGCTAAGAGTGTGTGAGAAGATTGACAGAACGGAGTCTGCAGAGATGAACTGATGAGAGTCAGGCTGTGGACTGACAGCTCATATGCAGACCTGTCTAACAAGAGAGTACAGAGACCATCAATCCACTGAGCTGCACCTGAACGCACCACTGACCACGGACCAAAGCAGCCAATGATCCAGTCACAGTGAAGAGCGGGAACATGGTCGTCATTCAGTTGCCCTGTTAATTGTGCGTCACGGAGAATCCATTTCTGTGCTGTTAGCAGAGATGCAGCATGTTAGCAAACAGCTGTTTTGACCGTGACTGACACTGCTCCGATGTCACACTGATGATCTTCACAACACATGAGATCAACTCTGATTCATGAGTTGTCACTAACAGCAGGATAAGTGTAGTTGTTTGGCTCGGAGAATAAAATAATCTCCACTTTCCCTGTTAGTTAGTTTCCTCGTTGTCTACCAAATGGAGTCTACCAGTAAGTGAAGGCCCCATTCATTATGCTATCAGTCTAAACAGTGTCTCATTAATGCTCTTCAACACTCTGACTGAAGCACTTGATCATTAAGGTCTTCTGTTGTTTCTTATAAATCATCTTCTGTGTCGTGCAAAGAAAATAAATCACATTGAGACAAACACGTCAGCGGAGACTCGGTTTAATTTGGAGACGATCTCTCCAAATTAAACCAAGCAACATGCAGGAGATACTGCTGGGAGCAATATGTCTCCACTGCAGGTGAACGGACTGTAACCAAGCTCACACACATCAGAGAGATGTGACACAAACATAATGCGACACAGTCAGTGACAAAACCACAAGTAGGGTTCATGACAAACCACAGTCTGAGGAGGAGGATGTGTGGAAAAGAAAAACCATCGGCACTAACTGAACAACGATATACAACAACAAGACACGCACACAGGGGGAGTGAGAGAAAAAAAGAGCCAAAAGGTGCCGTTCTAGAATCACACTATTACAGGGGGGGTGAGTGGGGGGGGGGGGAGAGAGAGGAGAGGGCGTGCATAACTTGTCATCTTCAACAAGTTCTACGACTTTAAAGATTTTCATGTTTGAATAACAACTGCAATAGAAATAGGCTGAGTGTCATTAAGTAAACCTGCCGTTAGCACCCTGTGGTTATGGCTTCATTATGCAACCAGTGCAGTTTCAGAATGTGTTATTGTGACAGGCCCACCTTGATACTTTTAATAATGCATCAGGTAAGAGGTTTCCTTGCACAGTTTACAGCTTTAGTTCTCTGAGACTTTATTTCATATCCAAGAAAAACTGGTGTTGAACAATGTGCATTTCTGTATTTTGTGAATTGTCTTGTTACCAAAACATTTACCTGTTAAACAATAAAAACTATGAATGTGTTGCGTTGCATCTCATTGTAAGTGGTGCGCCTACATTTTGTGGTAGTGCACCTGAAATTTTCAGTTAGGAGCAGCAGTGCCAAGTGGACAAAGTTAGTCTGGAGCCATTATTTATAATGTATGTGTACATTATTCAATGCCAACATTTAATTCATTTAAATAAATATTTGTGTAGAACATTTAAAATCCTATTAGGTTAAACAAGAAATAACATCTCTGTGTTCGATTAACACAGCGTGTGATGCAATAGTTACCCAGCAGTGAATTTGTACCCAGATTTAATATTCCAACAGGGTGCAGCGAATCAGTGAAGGTGAAACAGTATTTGTCATTAACCTCTCCTTCTCTGTCGATTCCCCTCTTTCATTCTCTCCATCTCTCTCTCTTTGCTCCTTATCTCTTCTCTGCCTGAATAAGTGTGTATTTGTGTGTGTGTGTGTGTGTGTGTGTGTGTGTGTGTGTGTGTGTGTGTGTGTGTGTGTGTGTGTGTGTGTGTGTGTGTGTGTGTGTGTGTGTGTGTGTGTGTGTGTGTGTGTGTGTGTGTGTGTGTGTGTGTGTCTGTGAGACTGACCTGACATCATCAGTGTCCACTTTATTAAACCATGACTCCTGAACCACAGGGATACAATCTACTTTAGCCCTTTACATCATCTCTGACAACAACCACCACACATTTCTCTCACTCCTCACTGGTCGTACTTCTCCTCACGCTTTACTCACACTGTGCACGCTGCTTCCTGTTCGAACTAAAGACGTCACATGACTTATGTCGTACAGAATGAGATGTCGCTAAGCTGCACATGAGGATGTGTAAAATCTGTCTCTGCCAACACTCTGCGCTACACACACACACACACACACACACACACACACACACACACACACACACACACACACACTGCGCTGAGGTACGACCTCATCACTGTGATGACAACACACCTCCACTCGTTCTGTTCTGCTTCACCTCAGCTGGAAGAAACCAATGAGTTTATATAAGATGGACGACTTGACATCTGATGGCTGGTTGCAGTATTAGGTATAAATCCTGCCTCCTCAGTATAGTGTGGTTACTGTGATGGCCCAGCCTGTGAGCAGTGCCCCACATGGCTGAGAACAGCCAAACCAAGGCAATCCAGAGGCGTGGTGTTGGATGGGCGGTACTACCCCAGAGGATCCTCAAAGGGAACTCCTCCCCTCCCAGGTGTCTCTGATTGTCTCTCACAGGTGGAGTGAATCACGAGGCAATCAGGAGCCATCTTAAAACCCTCAACCAGAGGATCCAGAAGGTCTTGAGCTACAGAGGAGTGAAAACCAGACGCTTTCCCAGACAGTCTTGGGGTAAGAGGCCAGCGACCTGCCTTTTGTTTTATGAAGAGGATTAATTGCTGTCTCTCTCTCATTGGAACAGGAAGAGGCCGACAGAGCCCCAGACGCCAACTGCCAGACCGGTGAAGCTTTTTGAGTTACCTTTATGCGCCCTCCTCCCTTTTTCCCCAAAGTTTATAAATAAAAGCCTAAGTTATATTCACCACAACCCCTGCTTCTGACTGCTCTTTTCCAGTTTGTGTACCCACTGTTTACCCTTGCAAGGCCAGGCTCCCACATTACCTCACCCAATGTGTTCGGACCAAAATATGGCTGGGCTTTGTACTGGATTTATTAAACAGCATATGCCAGTAAATGAGGAAACCAATGTAATTTTAGAACCTGTTGCTTGTTGGGGTCGAACGTTTCTCTCTGGCTCAGTCTCTTTCTGATGGAAAATTTCAGCCCGAGACACACTCAACTCCTTAAAGGTTTTTTTTTATGACAACTGTGGCATTTTTTGTGAAAATCTAATGCTATAAAACCAGGGAGCCATGTTCGACAGCTGAGACTCACTCAAAATTGATCAAGTATGTGTTTCACCTCGATACTGTGGCTCCACTCCATGATTACTACTGTGCAGGTTCTGGCTATAAATGTCACCACCGGTATCCAGGATATTTTGGCAACAGACAGCTATGAAACCACTAATTTTTATTAACAGATGAGAAAGTCGATGCACACTTTGACGTCACTTTTACACTTTTTGTACCTCAGTGATGTCAGCAGAAAACATACATGTGGAGTAAACTGTAAAATAAATATATGAATTATTAAAAACACCTCAGCCAACGAGGACAACATGTCACATATCATATACCACATGTGTGATCAGACGGTCAGGATGGTCAGATGGTCAGGCCACCAGTAACAGCAATGCTTCACCCAGAGTCAGTGCTGTGAAGCAGCAACATGCAGAGAGCTGGGCTCCACACAAACAACACAGCACGTCAGGGAACATGATCAGAGAAAAGATGAAATCCATCTCAAACAGAACAAACAAGTGGGCTCCATTGAACACAAAACCACAGCGAGAGCAGCACAGGGACTTTGTAGCAGAACTGTACATCAGCCTCCATCACTGTCTCATTAGAAAACAGAGGCCCCTCATCCAAGTCTTGGGCCAGTTTCTCATTGGACTGCATTCAGAGGGAGATGTGACAGAGGCTGATGGAAACACAGTATCACAGAGACACAGGGAGGAAGAGAGATGGATTCTTTAAAGCTCAAGGCTCCATCACCTCAGCAAAGAGGCAAAGTGTCGTTCATAGAAATGTGACGTTTTTGTCTGAAGGGTAAAGAGCAGGAATCAGGATTTGGTAATTTTCACTCGCGATAAGTAACTGAGTAAAGGTTAGCACAGACTGTTTTCTATCAGTGCAGCACAAAGCTCACTCACAGGACTGACAACAGCTCAGAGATTATAGAGAGAAACATGACACGCTCCTCTCACTCTGCTCTTGACTGTAGATTCAAATGCTGCAGGTGAGTTTTCATTGATCGAACTTGACCCACAAATCTGTGCTTAACATGGACGAGCTGCTGTTTACACAGAGACACCGTAAAGCTGCTGTGTGACTGAATGTAAAGTCTTACTGTTTCTTCAGAAGTCCAGTGAACAGGTCAGCAGATGGTGTCAGGAGACACACACACACACACACACACACACACACACACACACAAACATAGCAGGCCACTCTTACCTGAAACAGAAACAAAGCAGAGCAGATTGTAAATGAGAAGTTCATCACATGTTTACTGTCTAATCCGTTCAGCACACAACACACAGTGTCCCCACTTCACATTCTGCTGATCTGTGTCTTTTAAGCAGCCTCCAGACACTAATTTACATCGTAAAGTAGAAATGATCCTGCTCTCAAAATCGTTCTAAACAAATGAGAAGATGAAGGAAACAATCTGAGGTGTGAATCATCCCCTCTGAGAGGAACACTTCTGTTGGCAACTGCTCCTCACTGGTCACTCTGTGTCTCTTTATCACATCCTTAATGTCACAGGGGAAATCTGAAGAGGATTAGAGGAGAAGCCGCAAGGAAACTGACCCGAAACCAGCCCCTCCACTGTTAGGTCACTTATTATAGATCCAACAGTGTGTGTATAAGAGCAGAATGTGGAGACCATCACAGAAAGATGATGAGGTTATAGAAACAACAACCTGTCAGTCACATTTCTAATCATCAAAAATCTTCAAAATCAGCAACAAAGCAGGCATCTGCTACGGGAATGTGATAGGTAATGCACTTAAAATTCACATTATTCATATTTATGTGTGAGTGTGTGTGTGTGTGTGTAGGGGGTGTGTAAATATATATATAAATTGGTAACACTGTGTTATGTCATTCAAATAAAATTGATATAACTATAAATAGACACTCATCCAAACAAATATATTGAACTTGACAATAATATTGATATGATGTTTATTAGGTATAATATAAAGATATATACACATCATTGGTACACTGTTTATTCTGTAAAATAAAAGTTTTCATACAATTGAATAACAAAATAAATATCAATGTCAATACATCGGTCAAAAGCTCATAGCCTGGAGAGTTCAAAGGCACCTGGGGGGCTCAACATCGGACAAAACCAAACTGAACCAAACCAATAATCAAAACAACTCAATCCACGTCTTTCACTCTTTAAAATTATGAAGAAAGTGCACACTCTGCATATATATATATGTTTTTTTATTGCCTGGAAGTGTTATTGGCATCAGGCCCTAAAACATATCTCTGGCCAAGGTTGTCAATCGTCTTCTCCAGACATCTCTCATCAGAGGTGAAGACTGATGAACACAGTATTTATTTCATGTTTGAATCATTAAGTTAACCTGATGAGAGAGAACAGGATGATAGAAAATAATCAACATTTGCTCGATCCTCGATCCCTAAATAGCAATATCTTTATGACCTTTTTTAATGATAAAATTCTAACTATTAGAAATAAAATCAATCATCTCCTGCCCTCAATTGGCACTAATACCCTCCCAACAATAGAGATCTCAGAAACGGCTGAGAATCCTTCCCATTATTTAGACAGCTTCTCTCTGATCACCCGTGATCAGTTTACCAAAATAGTCTCAGGTTCTAAACCAACAACCTGTATTTTAGATCCGATTCCAACTAAATTACTTAAAGAAATTCTGCCCCTAATAGATAATTCGTTACTTAACACAATCAATCTGTCATTATCATCAGGTTATGTACCACAGTCTTTTAAAATAGCTGTAATCAAACCCCTACTCAAAAAACCCACCCTAGACCCAGAGGTTTTAGCAAATTACAGGCCAATATCTAATCTCCCCTTCCTATCTAAAATCTTAGAAAAAGTTGTAGCCAATCAGCTGTGTGAGTTTCTCCAGGAAAATAATATATATGAAGACTTTCAGTCTGGGTTTAGAACCAATCATAGCACAGAGACAGCCCTGGCAAAAGTCACTAATGACCTTCTAATAGCTTCAGATCAGGGACTTGTGTCTGTCCTCGTTCTGTTAGATCTCAGTGCAGCATTCGACACAATTGACCATCAAATTTTATTAGAGAGACTAAAACAGTTAATTAACATTAAAGGAACGGCCTTAAACTGGTTTAAATCTTATTTTGCTGATCGCTCCCAATTCGTTCAAATCAATGATGAGTCATCGGTGCGCACCAAAGTTAACCATGGTGTCCCACAGGGGTCTGTGCTCGGCCCAATTTTATTCTCATTATATATGCTTCCACTAGGAAACATTATCAGGACACACTCGGTAAACTTTCACTGTTATGCGGATGACACCCAGTTATATTTGTCAATAAAACCTGATCAAAGTAATCAATTAACTAAACTTCGAGCATGTCTCAAGGACATAAAAACCTGGATGACCCGCAATTTTCTCTTATTAAACTCAGATAAAACAGAGGTTATAATACTCGGCCCTAAACACCTTAGAGATACATTATCTAATGATATAGCTGCGCTAGATGACATTGCCCTTGCTTCCAATGACACAGTCAGGAACTTGGGAGTGATCTTCGATCCTGATTTGTCCTTTAATAGTCACTTAAAAGTAATTTCTAGGACCGCGTTTTTCCACTTGCGTAATATCTCAAAAATCAGACATGTCCTTTCGCAAAAAGATGCAGAAAAACTAGTCCACGCCTTTGTTACATCGAGACTGGACTATTGTAATTCATTATTATCAGGCTCCAGCAGCAAGTCGTTAAAGACTCTGCAGCTGGTCCAAAATGCCGCAGCACGTGTCCTGACGAGAACTAAGAAAAGAGAGCACATTTCTCCAGTATTAGCATCGCTACACTGGCTTCCTGTTAAATCTAGAATAGAATTTAAAATTCTCCTCCTCACCTTCAAGGCCCTTAATGATATGGCACCTCTTTACCTTAAAGAGATGTTAGTTCCATATCAACCTACTAGAGCACTCCGATCCCAGAACTCAGGTTTACTTGTTGTCCCTAAAGTCTCTAAAAGTAGAGTAGGAGCCAGAGCTTTTAGCCATCAAGCCCCACTGCTGTGGAATAATCTCTCACTTTCAGTTAGGGAGGCAGACACGCTCTGTTCGTTTAAAAGTAGACTCAAAACCTTCCTTTTTTATAAAGCTTATAGTTAGAGCTAATTTGTGCGATGTTCCAAATTTGATTAAATGGCAAAAACCCCTGATGATGCTAAGACGCACAGCGAATTTATGACACAAGACACACGGAGCTTCTCTTTCCTGCTTCTCCTTCCTTTTCTCCATATTTATAACATCAAGATAATTTTTATCTGATCAGTACATGTTACTAACTTGACCCCTTTTCCCGGAGTTTCTGTGCCTTAGCGCCCGCGGATGTAGGGCCACAGCTGTGGCCGCACCATGGATTATGATTGTGGATCGCGTGTCGGAGGTCGCAATGGTGGATCCAGTGGTGGATTCTGTATCGTGCCAGCTGATCGTCGTTGTAATGGAGGATCCTTTGTCGCGTTGGCATCGGATGATGAGGGACCACGACCGAGGCGGCAGCTGATAATGGATTCTAACTGGCGGCGGTGGACAATGACTGTGGATTATAGTGGATACCATCCTGATGCTGGATCGTGGTCTTGCTGCTGGCCAGAGACTGTGATTGCAGCAGGACTGCCTGACACATAGTATTGAAGAATGTTTAGCCTAATGGATGCTGCTAAAAATCCTGATGATGTTTTCTTACACCTGACATCTATTGCACTTCTGTCCGTCCTGAGAGAGGGATCCCTCACATGTGGCTCTCTCTGAGGTTTCTACATATTTTTACCTGTGAAAAGGGTTTTTAGTAGTTTTTCCTTACTCTTGTTGAGGGTTAAGGACAGAGGATGTCACACAATGTTAAAGCCCCATGAGACGAATTGTTATTTGTGAATGTGGGCTATACAAATAAAACTTGATTGATTGATTGATTGATTTGGCCAAATGGAGTTCATCACATCTCTTCACCTCTCATCAAATAACACCCAGTCATTGAATTGTCATTAAAGTACCATTGAGAATTGACATGTTGATGGAACTCATCAGGTAAAGCTACAAAGAGAGGTTTGATGGTTCTCTCTAGCTCTCTCTCTCACACACACACACTCCATCTCTCTCTCTAACTCTCTCTCTCTCGCACCCACACACACACAGTCCTCACTTACTTTTTGTGGAGCAAACACACACACTCCCTCTCTCCATCTCACACACACACACACACACACACACACACACACACACACACACACACACACACACACACACACACACACACACACACACACTACCTCTCTCCATCACACACACACAATCTCTCCATCACACACACACACACACACACACACACACACTCCTCCCGAACTTCACGGACATGACATGTGGAAGAAGAATGAAACCACGTCTTGCCTTGAAACGCAAAGAGGAGCGCGACGCCGGGGATCCACACGGTGTTTATCCAGAAGTAAAGCATGACGTCCTTCAGTCAGCGGCCAAAGCTCCGCACTCTGCCCGACCAAGCTCCTTGTGCACCGGGTAATTTCCACAAGAGACAGCGGCGCAGATGAAGCCGAGCGGAGGAAGAAATCCCAGAGTGAACGGTGCTGATGGGAGTGAAGAGCTGGAGACTGTGTTACCGCTTCTGCTGCTGCTACTACTGCTGCTTCCACACGGACATGAGCGCCCCCTACCGACACCTGCATCCACTCTGTGTGTGTGTGAGAGAGACGGAGAGGCAGAGAGAGTGTGTGTTCCTTTACTTATTCCTCTGTGAGGACCATTTAAAGCATAGACCATACACAGTGAGGAGATTTTTGGAAAGTGACGACATTTTGACCGGTCCTCACTTTTTCAATGGGCTGTTTGAAAGTTAAGACCTTGTTTTAGGGTTAGAATTAGGTTTAAGTTAAGTTTTGGGTTAGGGACTATAGGGAATGCATTATGCCAATTTGGCTCCTTACTAAGAGAGAAGTAGAAACATAAATGTATCAATCGAATTTTATTTTTTTCACCCATATTCACAAATCACAATTTGACTCATCCTCTGTCCTAAACCCACAGGTGTGTGTGTGTTTGTGGAGAGAAAGTTAGACTCTCTCTCTCTCTCTCTGTGTCCCCTCACTCATTCTGTAAGCCCTTCATTCAGTATAGTTATTCATATCTTATCGTATCTAAAGACAAGGTTAAGTTTTCTCTGAATAATATTTGTGTCTATTTCTTAACTTTTAACATGTAATTAAAGTATAAAAAGTGTGTCCTTTGAGTATAGAGTCCTTGAAGTGTATCTACAGTAGCTCCCTGGTCCCATATGTAGAGTAGTGAACCAATATACTTGTCAGAGGTCAAAGGGAAGTTGCACTAGTTGGTCTCATTGGAGAAAGCCCATTATCTGTGTGCACACCAGTGAAGAAATCCAGACCTGATCCCATTTATTCCACTGACTTTTCTCAGAGCCACTGACGCTGGTTCTTATCCGACTCCAGCTGCAGTGAGAACATCTGCAGGAGGGCAGCTGTTATTACACCATTCATTGCACAGTAACAGACCGGTGTTAAACAGCATCGCAAATTCATTTAAATAATGGTTATATTTAATTTAAACACTATTCACTACACGGGAGAGAAAGTACAAAGAAATTTGAGGGTATAAAAAGAGCTTGATCCTTCACCAGGTGTTTCCATTATGACACTACATGCTGTGAGCTTCACTTGATTTTTTTAAATCTTTGTCCTCACACAGAAGAGACTCTGCTGCTTGAACTCAGCTTTTCTATTATTATATTTGTATTTTCTCTGTTTTTGTTCTCTCTTTAGATTAATTTTAGCAAACATCTGTGAAGCCTCCACCCACGAGACCACACGGCACAGGTGGACTGAAGAGTCTGTTTACCTTCTCCACCTGCTTCTGTGACACTGCTCATTTGTATGTCAGGCTCAGCCGAGAATAATAAGCTGTTTTCATGAGAACGTATCGGCAGCAAGGGAAACAAAGCAAAGGGGAGAGTGAATCCCATCAAAACAACGTGATGGAAAATACAGTCTGCAGTCAGAGTCAGAGAAGTGACACTGCTGAGTCTGAGAGAGAAAGTCTAGTCTGTTTCAAGTCCGAGTCAAACCTGCAGAAGTCGCTGTTCATGTGAATGAAGTGAAAAGGATTCCTGCAGAGACCCTTTTTGGCCTTCATACAGTATTCATCACCCATGATGGTGTGTGCGGCTGAGTATGTCCTCTGCGCTTTCATTTTCTCTTTGTAATTATGTGTGAGGGTATGCAATCTCTCTCTCTCTCTCTCTCTCTCTCTGTCTCTGTCTCTGTCTCTGTCTCTGTCTCTGTCTCTGTCTCTTTATCTTTCTCTCACTCTCTCTCTGTCCCTCTCTCTCTCTCTCTCTCTCTCTCTGCATGTGTGCTTAGTTTCTGTCATTTGACACAAGATAAAGACTCAAATCCACTCACTTCACTGTTACACTTCTGCAATCAGAGGAATCACCAGTATAAACACTCGTTCTCCTTGTGACATGACACGTGCAGGCCACTCATGTCTCCGAGCTGATGTTGATGAAACGTGTGACTATGACAGGAAATATGGAAACATGTGGGATGATTAAAGTGACACGAGGCAAGATCATTTATTACAAGGGAGACGTTGTTGGCCCTTGGCTCTATCGGAAATCATTCCCTCATTCACAAACCCCTACTCACTATCTAGAGACGTCTATGTAGAGGACTATATGAGCTTAAAGAAACTACTCTCCACATTTTCTCTGCGTAACATAATTGCATTATTGTTGCAAAATAATGGTGTACAACAATAATGTCGCCAGAGGGAAAATCCTTTAAGATAATTTGAATGTTTATTTTACACTAAGTATTATTATGTTTAGGTAAAATGCTGAATAAATGATCCTATTTAAATGTAAAAATAAAACATTTTATGCAGTTTATGATGTGATGCGCTGCTCTGCTCTTATGTTCAGACAGCACTAAAAGGCCAGTTCACTATATATTGATTAGTGATTGATTTGGACACAGCCCATATGATGCTCCTTGCAGTGCTAACGGACAATGACTTCCTGTTCCCGTCTCATGAAAATCCTGTAAGGGTCACATTCAGTGGCCGCTGTAGTGAGCCTCTTGTTTATTTGTTCTTGTCACACAATGGGAATCCTCTTTGATGAATAAAAGACGCAGCTTTTGTAACAGAACAGTGTGGATGAATGAAAGAAGGTGTTGGATGATGCATCTCAGTAGTGAATTGATACCCTGCTGATCGTCCTGCAGTCAGCACCATGGACAGAGGCAGAGCAGCAGAAGAGCACAGAGCTCAGATCAGTGGAGACAGAGCTCTGGTGTTTTATTTATCACATACACAAACACACACACACACACACACACACACACACACACACACACACACACAAACATTCAACTCATACATACATGTAGCAAACAGACTGACACACACACACACACACACACACACACTTACTTACAACTCATACACACACAGACCAAATTACACACACAGGAACATGCACACACAAACACTCACAGAGAGAAACACATACACACATACAACACACATATTACACACACAAAGTTATACAACTCACACACAGACACACACACGCACACACATGCACACATACAACTCATACATACATGTAACACACACACACACCTACTTACAACTCATACAGACAATTTACTCACACAAGTTCACCGTGTCATGTCCAATAATCAGACACTTCTTGAGAAAAGATGTTTCCAGTCAGTTCACGTAGTTTGATCCCCCCAAGCACAAAACAGACCATACAGCTGCAGCTGTAGTGTTGGCATCTGTGCAGGTTGTACACAGGTGCTGTTTGCCAGCTGCTTCCTGTTATCAGCCAGAAAGGAGCTTCAACACATCGATTAACATGTTCGCACAGCGCTTGCACATTAGTCAATTCACTGGAGTTAAAGGGATAGTGCACAAAAATAAAAATTCACTCATTATCTACTCACCACTAATTTTATGGAAGGGTGGGTGAAGTGTGACTGTCCACAAAACACGTTTGGAGTATCAGGGGTAAACAGTGTTGCAGCCAATTCCAATACAATTGAAGTAATTGGACAAATGTGTAAGCCTAAAAGTCTGCAAGCATTGATACCTCCGGTAATGGACTTAGATTCTTTAAACAAGGTGTAAATGACGTCATTTCGAGTCGAATATGAATGTCGGGGGGGTGTTTTTTCTCTGTTGTTTTTTTTACATTTTAAGATGTGGTCACCATTAACTTCAATTGTATTGGAATCAGCTGGAACGCTGTTTACCTCTGAGAGTCCAAAAGTGTCACTTCACCAACCCTAAATCAACTTAGTGGTGAGTAGATAATGAGTGAATTGTAGTCTTTCTGTGAACTATTGTCGTTTTCAGAAACTGAAGCTAAGACTCCTGGGACTGGAAGATGTCAGAGATCAAAGAGAGACAGTTTCCTGCTCCACAGTTCATCCATCAAGTATCATGGTGTGTATTGATTTAACTTGTAAATGTTACAGCACAGTGCACGGCTCTCTCTCCACTCCGAGCGGTGACCTCCAGCAGTGGATCATTTACAGTAAAAGTTGCACACTCTTCTTCTCTGACGCTAATGACTCTTGGAGCTCTAGTTTCCTCTGCTGTTGGTCTCTGTCCTGAATAAAGAGCTCCTCTGTCTATTTCTAGTGACTCCATCCCAGAGCTTTCCATCACAGCAGACCCTAGCTGATTACCTGGGACTCTGCTGAGCGCCTTTGATTTATGACTGTTTTGCTCTTATTATTCTGCAGCTCTGCACCGACACAAAAGCTGTGAGCGATTCCTTAAAGACCTGGTTTTAATAACAGTCTGACAGAGAACCAGTGGCTGTACAACAGAGCATGGGGATCTGCTTCAGATCTTGTTAAAAAAAGTGTGTCGGCCTCTGTTGCTGGGTCTTTATTCATATCTTAAAAGAAATTTCATGAAATATCTAGTCTACAGAACTCTAATCAAGACTTAGTAATTTAAAAGAGTCTCTTTCTACTTCCCCTGCTCTCCATTACAGCAGCTCCTTTGCTGTGGACAGTCACCAGCTGCAGCGTCTCTTCATAGACAGTTAGCGGAGGAAGACAGACCATCAAACTGAATCATGGTACTTCTATTGGGACTGTTGGTGTCATTGTTCAACCGTCTAGAACAAGAACAAGGAATTGAGAAAAAACAGACACTGAGGTGATACCACAGTTTGGAATAAATGTAATTAAAATAAAAATCAATTATCTCATTCATCGGTGTGAAAAGACAGAATTAATGTCACTGTGCTGTTAACGTCTACAGTAGTTTCCCTCCACTTTAAGTTGTGATGACTCTTTAATTGCGACGGATAAATTGACTCACAGCTAAGCTTAGGTTCAATCAGGTGTTCTTTCACAATTATCTTCCTCTCTAACCAGCGCTGGCTGTTTTTAATCAACATCCAATGATGTTGGGGCTGTCAAATTTAAACTATTGCTCTCTCTTTGTCTGTCAGCTGTGATTTCAGTGATCCTCCCTCTCCTCCCCCAATCACCTCCAGTCTCCATATACAGCCCCAAGCCCAAACCATCATCTAAACCCCATCCTGTGTGTGTGTGTGTGTGTGTGTGTGTGTGTGTGTGTGTGTGTGTGTGTGTGTGTGTGTGTGTGTGTGTGTGTGTGTGTGTGTGTGTGTGTGTGTGTGTGTGTGTGTGTGTGTGTGTGTGTGTGTGTGTGTGTGTGTGTGTGTGTGTGTGTGTGTGTGTGTGTGTGTGTGTGTGTGTGTGCGCGTGCGTGCGCGTGTGTGTGATAACATCCTGATCTTGCTGTGTTTAATAATAAATTGTGTTCAATTGTCAACTGAAGTCCACTGATATGTCACAAATGTTCTGAGTTGAGAAGCAGTTTCTCTTTATAAAATGGGGGAAACTCTAATGAATAGATAATGCATGTATCCACGGACCAGTGACCTTTGTTGTTTTGATGTGGAGATGTAAATTGTGTGAACATTTTATATCATGATCATTGCACCCATGGTCAACTGTATCATTGCTGAAGATAACATGTGCTGAAAAGTACTTTTACACAAACTGATTTAATTTCATAAAGTTTTATATTTGAATCATTTACTTACTATAAATAAAAATATATGATACTCCTTATGTTGAGTAAAGATGCAAATGCACGTCAATGCAAATCAGAATGATTTAAATTGGTTCATGTAACCATCTTGAATTTTACCACAATATAACACTGTTTCACATATATTATGATATCTGTCTTTCTGCACAGATTTGACTCAGAAACAAACTGTGACGAATCTAAAGGGAGACTTAACAGTAATGAGAAGAAAGGGGAACATGTTGTTGAGCTGCTACAGTTTGACGTGCAGCAGCTTCACACTCTCCACACTACGGAAGCAGAGAAGGAGGTGAAGGAGACACAGCGACTGCAGATCTGAAGTGTTAATTACAGGATCATTGTTCTTACACTTGTTTGAACTAATTACTTCACTTTTTTAAATTTTACTGAGGGAAGTGAAGGGAACAACACTGAGTGAAGAATGAACTGATGAACAGAACATTTATCTCCTCACGTGATGCATCCATGCTGTTTTTCAGCCTTGATAAACTTTACTGAGGTCTGTAGTTGCACAACACACTGTATCATCAGCAAACATTAGGTCCAATGACTCCTCACGTCAGCGAGTGTCCCTGTAAAGCTCCAAACACAAATCAATCAGTGTCAGTGCAGAGTCAAGTGATCCAGTCAGGTGACACGACTGATTGAGACCTACACAGGAGCAGAGCACTGTGACATCATCTCCCCTCAACCATCCATGTCTGCTCCACATCCTGTCAGACTCTCTGCTCGGGAAAAATCCCACCATCAATAAGGATCGAGGCAGAACACGAGACGACAATCAGATGCTATTATCATCGCCATGGTTTCTATTTGTTAATTTTATCTACTTTTATTTGTGAAATAGTCACCAGAAAAGATTGACATAAAATGTGTGTGTGTGTGTGTGTGTGTGTGTGTGTGTGTGTGTGATGTCTGTGAGTCCATGGTACACTTCCATGTTTAGTGGTTCTTTTTTGTAAATTTACTTAATTTAATCAGAAAGTTTTAATCTGTTAAAATAATTAATTTGAAGTCTTTTATTTGACATAAATATGCAAGAATCAATGAATCACAATCTGTTAATTAAAAATGATGCATCTATATTGACTTAATCGTATCATATTTAAGCAATGTTTAAATGTAATTTATAGTTATAAAATATTATTAATTAAGAATTCAAATTATTTAACCATTCTCACGATTTATTACATTTGTTGTTTTTTTTTTAAATCTGTTAAATAATTTTATTGTTGAGACATTTACATTGGTTAAAATGTAATTTTCAAGTTCAGGTAAAATACAAAATTCTTACTGTTATTGAACGTTTTGCTCTTTTTTATGATTGGAATGTACGTAAAACATTGTCTTGCAATTTTACTCATTTAATTTTGCATTAAAGTGTTAAAATACATATTTTATTTTTACGGTGCTGACAAACTGCATCGTCTAACATCAAGGCATCGGAATGAGATAACAAATAAACAGAGAATCAATTATTTGAAAACACGATTCAGTGATGAACAAACACAGGCAGTTGATCTTTAGTCCAGCCAGTCAAGCTGCTGGAAACTGTTTGCACTTCCTGTCCCAGTCGACTACAGTCAGAGAAAAAAACTACAGTGAACCGTGTGGGTGAAAAAAACGCAGAATATATCCTGACACTTCACAGAGAAAGACGCTGAAGACTTTACATGGACAATGAAAAGTGTCTCTGAACAAAAAAGAGAGGAAGGACTGAAGGAGAAGGTGGGAAAACAGAGAGAAAATAAAAACACATTTTCTACAAATGTCACAGGTGACTCAGCACTGACTATAATAGAGGGAGGGAAAATTGTTGAAGAAAAGGTTTAAAATCCAACAGCTCAGCCAGTGAAAATCATTAGATACTTATGGGCTGTTTTTCCCCTATCTCCCCTGCGCTTGCACTCAAATAGCCACTGCGTGTTTCTTAGATCTGCTCTGCTTGTGCTCAAACTATGTGCTGCTCAGATGTGTTGTTGCTTGGACAGATTTGCAACGTCTGCTTTCAGATGTTTCATCTGTTGTAGGATTTTCTTTGTGAAGCAAGTTTGTCAAACAAATAGTCTTTCAAGTCAATCAAATTTCCCAAAAGTGTTTTTAAAATTTCCAAACACATAGAGTCTCAAACGTTCAACACAGGGGCAGATCTATGGACTTAACATTCTCAGTCATGTGTTTGTACGAGTGTGAGGACTGTGTGTGTGGAGGCGACGTCACAATGACTGACAGGATTCTACAGTGTGAATCCATTTTGAATAAACAGGTGAGTAGCATGCTGCAGCAGAGACAGCTGGGACACAACGAGACAGAGATTTCTAGCTGCAGTTAGCAGACGGACATCATCAGCTTCTTCAGCTCCCTGACAAAGACAGGAAGCCCAGTTCAGTCAGACAACTCTTGTTCAATTGTTACTGCAGCTGTAGAACAGGTTTAGCATTTGGAATCAGGCTCAAATTTAATCACTCCCTCACACACACACACACACACACACACACACACAACCCCACACACATACTCAAACACACACACATACAGCTTCCTGAACACACAGTTTCCTAAACCATGAAAGTGATCCTCACAGTGAACTGTGAGCCACTGACACATATTTTTTCTATAGAAGTTTGACGATTATATTAGTCATAATATTATAAGACTTAGATTGTTATTTAACGCAATTCGTAATTCTTCTGATATCCCCCCTCTTAAATCACACATCTTTTCATTACAAATGTATCGTAACAATATTTTTTTATCCTCACAACATTACATTATCATTAATGTAATCTCTGATATAGCTCATCTTATGTAGCATGATGCTAACACAGGTTGTGATACAATCCTCCTGAGCTGTTCCTCATCCTCCACACAAAAGAAGAGGTGGTGGTGTTACTCATGACAGGGAACAGAAGTGTGTGGTTGAGTGGGCTCGTTGTGGCTGCAGCACTAATCCGATCAAATGAGCTGAGCCGACAGGATCAGTGGCTGAACCAATACAATATGTTCACAGAGCACAGCCTCTGTCAAACAGTCATGTAAACAGGATTTTATTTGGCGGAATGTGACTGTTGGACGGCCTCCGTATCAGCCTTAGAAAAGAATGGAATTTAATAGTAGAATTAATACAGAACAGTATCGGTATGACTGCATCGGACTGGATCTGCCGACTTAAAGTCAAGTGGGAAACTTTTTATCTCTCCTAGCGTCAGTGAGGAAACAACAACAAACGGTCTTAAGTATTTTCGTATCAAACTAAATCAAAGTACTTTTTAATAAAAGTATACAGGATGATGGTTTCATGGTAATAGAGGAAAATACACATTGTTAGAAAAAGAACTTGAAGAAAACAACCACATTGTCTGACTGCAGCTAGCTCACTACTGCAATAATGTATGGTCACATGACATGATGACGTTCTGCAGCACAGGGAAATGTCGCACCACATTTCTGGCACTGATGGCCATCGTCAGACCAGATCCAGCACTGACCAGCTGCCTGGTGTGTACGCTACTATGGCCCGAGTTTCGTGCCACACAAAGTGAACTGCACCTGCAGCTCAATATTGGGCAGAGGCATCTCTTCCACCGCCCCCCCACCAGTTTTATTTGCCGAGTCTTTATTATAAGCAATTCTTTCTCATGTCCTGCCATCTTCTCGTTATTGAATCGGTTGTTCTTTTTGTGTTACCAACAGCATTAACTTTCTCACAGATACTCTCTCATATCGCATTTCTTTGAGGTATATTAGTATTTCATTGCTGTAGCTCAACAATATGTTTGTTTGCCTCTTACACTGACACCTTCAATTCCAGGGCATTAAATCTCGCTTTGTGCTTGCGGTCACGCAAAACACTCATTTAAATACGACTGCTTCTACCATGTTTGCACCCGTTATCTACTATTTGTTATTTACTCAACTTTTTTAAGTAGATCACCCACAAAACACCCACCAACCAGACATTTGATCTGTTATAATGCACACACAATTCAACACTCTTTTTTGGGGATCTTAGCAGATCAGGCCCCATAAATGACCATGATTGCAGCTGCTTCACTCTAACAGCTTTGATTAGATTAGTGGGAAATCCAATTGGTGTTAAACACCAGGCTCCTCAGCTCTGAGCAGCAAAGCTGGAGAAAGAATGAACATCTATGTGATTTATTTTAATGATCTCAGCACATGGTTTAAAGCACATGGGAAAAATGTGTTAAGGTCATGTCCAAATCCAGGTTTACAAGAAATATAAAACAGCATATACAGGATTGTACCAAGTCTCTTAAGTAACCATGGGAATGTTTTAGGTATAGCATAAAATGTAAATATAATACCAACGTGTGTGTGTGTGTGTTCCTTTATTAGACTATTAGATTAATGGTGGCTGCTTTTAGTGATGTTAGTGTAGCCTGTGATTTACCTGCTCTGACCAGTCCAACTGTTTCCTGTGATTACTGTCTACAGGAGGGTAGCTACACTCTGAACATGATCAATAATAACAGCACAAACATCACTTCTGACTTTAGTGCCAAGTCACTAAATGGCAACAATCACTAAGTGATTATTCTTCTGTGTGTGTGTGTGTGTGTGTGTGTGAGAGAGAGAGAGAGTGTGTGTGTCTGTGTGTGTGTGTGTGTGTTAGTGTGCTCTCCTACACTCTGTACAGTCCCTGCAGTGCTGTCCAACAGCCTTGTAGCCTCACTGAGCTCCCAGCAGTGCACGGGGTCATTATGGAGCAGACTGGACCCAGTGTCCCCTCCCCACACCAGCACATCTGTCCTGCTGACAGCAACCACAGCTGGAAGCTACATGTCCACACGCACAAATATTCATCAGCTCAGCACGACCGCTCAGTGGAGATGAACACAACTGCTGCTTCATTATTAATTAGAGTAAAAAGATAAGGAGCACACAGCAGAGGAAACTAACTTGGGCTCTTTTAGGTGATTCATTCTCACACACACACACACACACACACACACACACACACACACACACACACACACACACACACACACCTAGAGAACAGCTCCTCTTATGTGATGTTGCCAGTGGCTCTAAACAAACACATGTAGCTCCTGCAGTTCCTCCTGCTCCAGAGTTTCAGCCTGAGGGTGTCTATAAAATATGAGCGTCCAGTAGTGCAGACTGAAAACACAACCCCTCACTTGTCAGCTACAACACAAGCTCAACAA
The DNA here is from genome assembly GCF_963576545.1 of Limanda limanda. Classification (NCBI taxonomy): domain Eukaryota; kingdom Metazoa; phylum Chordata; class Actinopteri; order Pleuronectiformes; family Pleuronectidae; genus Limanda; species Limanda limanda. Next base: position 4,947,149 of record NC_083641.1, read on the forward strand.
TCTGATGGTAGAGCTGTCACACACACACACACACACACACACACACACACACACACACACACACACACACATCTCCTGGGATCTGCTGTGAGAGGAAACAGGGAAAACCAACAGCCTGATCAAAAAAAACAACAAAAGAGAAGGGCATTTAGAGAGAGCAAAACAAAATGGGATAAGCATTTATTTTTGTAACCATATTTCCTATGCACATATTTAAGATCAGATACATCTGATCCAAACCACATTGCACCTGTTCAAACGTATTAGCTCTCTTCACAAGCTTGATTATTTTCTTTCATAAGGATCTTGGTGTTATTTCCTGAGAAATTTACAAAAAATTTGAAAGATGTTAAAGAAAGCTTAAAAACAAAAACAAAACAGATGTCCCCTCCTCTATGCAGTCTGTTTCAAAAGTCGTTGCTTTACCTTTTGCATAATCCCGGTAAAAGTCAATTACACATCAATGAAAACAGAAATTTCCTGTGACTGTGTTTCCTTCGTTTCTTGTTTAAATATTCATACGCCACTTTCCAAACACGTTATCTGGTGATGTTAAGAGCTTCAGTGACCTCACATTAGGATTCTATATGATGTTTATACATGAAACCAACAAGTCAAGTCTCTTTCTCTTTGCAGACGTCTGAACCCACCTGGAACTATTACAGGAACCAGTTCCCCACAGCCGTCTGCCATGTGTGCTTCAGGAACATCACTGAAAACACTGATATTCATCAAACAGCGGTAAATGCACTAAAGTTCACAGTTTATCTCCATTGATATTTTCAGTGTCTCTGTCACAGTGAGGGATGAAGCATCACGGTTTAGAGAAACCCCTCCAGGATTTCAACTCTTTACGAATATTAAAGTTAAGAAACAATGTGACTAAAAGAAATCTTAGTTTCCACGGCAGGCATGCTGTGATGAGAGCAGGAAAAGCTCAAGTGTGATGAATAACACTGGGAACCACAGGAGTCCATGAAGTAGACCAGCTACCTGCTGCTTCACTAACATAGCTGACTGAACCTCGGTGTTGGGACATGGTTTTTATGCAAAAAGCATAAAAACTCTCTCTTTCAGGCCTGTATGGGAAGTCAAAACCTGAAAGCACATGTCCTTTGTCTCGAGAAAGCCGCATGTGCAGGAGGCCACAGGTCCTCTTTGTTTCAGCAATCTTCACACCTAGGTGCCAAGAGCCACCCAAGATCAACATCATTGGTCAATCTGGCCACATGACCTGGAGGCCACTGGGCCTATTTAAGAGCAGGCCTCCTCCAGAGTCTTTCTCTTTCTCCAATCCCTCGGAGGGCCGAAGGCTGCTCCAGCAGCTCTCTTCTACACCGACCACCACGGAGGACAGCAGGCCGCCGGCCTTTCCTCCTGCATCGGCGAGTGGAGGAACCGGATTCCTCCATCTCAAATCTTCTCTATCCAACAACCGGAGGACAAAGGTCGAGCTTCCAGCTCATCTTCTCGAGGAAACCTCCACGCATCTCAAGCCTCTTCCAGACTCCTTGCAGCGACTCGGTGTCCTGTAAGTAAAAACTTCAAACCAGCATCTGAGCCACAGCTCAACAGAAACGCGGAAGCAGAGACCACACGAGCCAAAAGACTTCACACAGTCGGCAGGACGAACTGCTAACCGAACAGCACAGCAACTTTCTTCCTTTCTGAAGACGGGTAACACTGGGCTTAATAATGAGACTAGACTAGAAGCATGACTGTATTTGATTCTGTGTGGTGTTTATAAGTTTGATATATGAGGTGTTATTGTGGTTACAAGTAAAATGAAAGTTAAATGTTAGATACGCTCCTCACAGGATTTCTCTGACCCTTTCAGATATCTGTTTAACATCCACACAGAGACGCATATCTCCTCACCTCATTAGCTCAAACCCCACTGCATGTCGTAAAACCACTTCTGCAGAAGAAGGGGGGTGCTCTCTTAGAGACCATCTTAAAAGATCACAGGAAGGTGTGACTGTGTTTAACTACCAGAGAGATCCTCTCACACACACACACACACACACACACACACACACACACACTCACATACACGTCTTTGTTAGTTAGTATTTTGTTTAGTTTTATACTTATTATGTTTATAATAAATGTTTTCTTTTAACCTTGTCCTTTCATTAATGTTGCATAAGTGAAGTTTGCCAACCGTTACACTGTCAAGAACTCTATAAACCTTAACTGTTCATTATATAGTCTTTAATAGTAAATATTAAGATTTCTAATTGAACTATATCTAAATGAGACTGATCTTAATCAATAAATTGGCTATCTTTTCCCTTCTATGAAGAACTTAAACAAACTAAAGTTATGATTTAATATTTTAAATATTAATGTTTTATTTTTATTTTTTTGATAACCACATTTATTGAACACCTAAAGGCACACTAGCTTATGGTATCACTCCTAACCATTATTGCACAACATCGGTCATGCTCGCCCGCTGAAATGGTATCAAGAGGAATGAGGCGGCGGGTTGCACCAGATTACCTTTATTATCTTTAGGGCCAAGGTGCTTGAGGGACCCACCACCTGATGTCATAGTCCAAGCTCTTGCCTCACAGAGCGAACATTAGGTAATTTCTTTAGATATTTGGCATTATGCAAAACTCAAACGTGAATAAAATGTGTAGCTGCACACATTCTGGCTATCATTTCCACACGGAGCTGTGTATTTATACTTGTATGAAAACATGTTTGCTGTCTTGTAATGTCAACGTGATTCCCTGGGTGATTCCCTTTGGAAAAGTCTGCAGAAGTGCCATCCTGTTGAAAGTGTGCATTACATGAGACTCATTTTTAAACCAAACAGTATTAAATATCTTCTGCAATCTGCCATAATAAGCTTTAAGACTTGAAGCATTTTGTATAATTATTGAGGAGAAGATGAGATTCAAACTGTGCAGCCTTATCTTCATTAATTGGACGCACACTACTAATTAGAAAACAAACAAGACTGTGAACGAATCCCACAACAGGGAGGGAGCTGAGTTCAAAGAAGCACAGCAGGGGTCCAGCAGCACTGTGGATCTCACTGCAGGGAGCTGGAAATAACATCTCCATGATGAATTCCAGTGGTGATGATTATGATGATGATGATGATGATAATGATGATGATGATGCACTACACTGTGGTCTGGAGAAGAGCATCCTCACATGATGGAGGCAGTGAAGAGGAGGAAGACGAGCTGCACATGAGAGCCAGCCAAGGAACGCCTCCCCATTAATGTTGAGTTATAGCAGGCCAACTCAGTGGGCTTTAAAACAGCAGACTACAAAAAGAGGATTAAACTGAGCCTATTAATGTTCATCAAGCCCTGACTCAGCCACAATAACTCAGACATACACACGCAAAAATTAATCTTTGTCAAACGACACAGAGAGAAAATAGCAGAGAAGAAGCTGCTCAAGAGCAGAGGAGAAAAGCAGCATTTTATATTTTCTATTAGCGAAGGTAAACACTGGAGCAGGTCGGAGGTCGTCTGGCAAGAGACCGGATCATGAGAGCGAAAGAAGAGGCTTCCTCACACTTCACTTTAATCCTGGAAACAGGCTTGCGTGGGACGACCTGTGAGACCTGCTGGGCTCATAAGCACTGAGCGGTTGTTAGGGTTCAAGAGCATTTAGTGCTTTATACACAAGAAGCTAATCCCTTGAGTCAATACGTCTTATCGAAGCTGCTGAAGACATTGGAACCGCTGTAAATGCCCAGTTATGCTGCTTTTACCTACAAAAAGAGATATGTTTTCAAACGGTGTAACGCTGCCTACATACTTTCATTTGTTCTTTATGTTTGCAAAGCTGTTAAGAGACGCTACCACTGGAGGGCAGTGCAGACAACAAGTGCATGACAACAACAGAAGAGAAGGTTGTGATAATGTGCCCCCTGGGAAAAGACGCAAAAGTGTCAGAGTTGTGAACATTGATGAAATTTGTATCTCTTGTCTTTTGGTCGTCTCACTTGAATTATTTGCTACACTGCCCCCTATGACTTCCTGTGGTACTGCTCTGTTTTGTCTGTTTTGTCCGTATCCATAAGTTTGCAGAAAACATCGTCAAACACTGACAAGATACACGCAGTGTACGGACAGAAGACTCCAGTATGCTACTCCGACTCCTTGGAGCGCGGAGGGAAGCACGGATACCACGGAATCTTTTTCATTTATGCTTCTCCGACGACTGTACGTCCTGAAAACAATTCACCGCCAAACAGTAGGTGGCGCAACGGATGACGAGCTTAGAGAAGCCTACCGCTATGTGCATAGAAGAAGTCCACGTTTGTTTATGTACCTCCTCCGGGCTTTCCTCACACACAGTGCACAATGGTAACTAAAGAACTAAATAAAGTGACACCCAGCAGGTCAAAATGCTGATGTAATCGTTTCTTAGTGCAGCGGTTCCCCGGTCTTGTTTTTGAACTGTGTTGCTAATTCCACAGCTTGAAGCTACACAGAGGCAGCTAGCTTCCCCCCCAGCTTCCACACACAGTCAGCAGGGACTCCCGATACTAACATCCTTCCAGTGTTTGCTTCTAACCTGACGGTGTTTGAGAAACAGTGTCATGATAGCTGTGAAATTAATGTCGTGACAGCGGGCTTTTGCGCTGTTACCACCGCAGTAAGCATGGTGGTTAGCACGCTAGCGCCATTATGACAGGGCGTTATAACCATATGTGACCGTAAACACATGCCGTCAGTGCTCTAACTAGCCTCGTCAGCTGGACAACTCTGCTGGCTTAACACACTTGTCACATTAATCGTAGTTGTGTTTGGTTATTGTGATATAGGGAAAGAAACAGGAAGTTTGAGGTCCGGAAATGGTGTAATTTGCAAATGCTGTCGTTAGCGTACCAATCACAGCCAAGGGCTATCCGTAGGCTCTCCGCCATGCCGACGTGAAGTAAGAAAAATCAGAGGTGCACGAAAAGCATATATCAGCCTAAAGACCAGCAGAAGAGCTGTTTTACTGCACAAAACCAACACAACATTCCTCGTTAGCTGTTCTGTTGTACTGATCACACGCTCACAGTCCTCCCCTTCTCTCATCAACATTAACACCTGTACTAACCAGCACTGATACACCGCCACATGAAAATGCTGCGAGTTTCTCAGCACCCGTCGATACACTGGATCTGTGGTGAAGTGCGGAGGCCTCATCCTCCCTGGTGGAAGGGAAACGTAAATGATCATTGAGCAGCTCTAAATACGTGTAATCCTACAGAGCCCTGGGGTGGCAGCATTAGAGAAATAATACCAAGGCTGAATAAAGAGTATGCATGAAACAGACTGCACTTAATGAATCACTGACGCCTGAAGAGGAAATACTTCCATCACAGAAAGAAGGACAAGAGATGACTGTGGGACATATGTAACGTTGTGTATTGAGCAGAGTCACAGTCCCTGTCATCTCAGGCAGGTTCAAACACCTGAAGACTCTTACCAGTAATTCCATTATCTACTTTTAATTTGTCACTGAGTGTCTCATCATTCATTTAATATCCATAATACACATCATATGTGATGACACCTTGAGTGCTGAATAGAAAAATGTGTTTAAAACACACAACTCACAGAGATTACACATATTAATCTACATTTACAGATTGTACAGGGTTAATATTTATCTTATACTTAAAGATAGTACAGTGTTGGTATTTCTCTATTTTTATAGTATATATAGTGTTAAAACTTATGTGCATTTACAATATATAGAGCATTAATGTATATCTACATTTACAATATGCACAGTGTTCAAATGTATCTACACATACAGTATTTATGGTGTTGATTCATGATGCAACCTCATCACGTCCTGGAAACACGAGTAAAAGTGACAAGTATCAAACTGAAAATGTATTTTTCGTGTCCTGACCTGCATTAATGAATATTTGACACCCTGTTTCTCAACATCTGGCTTTGTTTTCTTGCTGTTGTGTTTGGTTTGACGTCTTTTCTCTGTCACTTTTAAATCTCTTGATCTTTCTGGCTGTTGCCATCTTTTCATCTCTGTGTTTTCTTTTATCAGGTATAAATCACATTTTCCTCTCAATATTTATACATGTAGAACATTTCCTCTGCAAAAGCTTTTGTTAAACACACTTTTGTTAAGACACAGTAAAATCAATTTACACTGTTACTGTTTCTTGCTTTTGTTCCTTAATTCATGCATCTCTTTCCCTCTTCCCTGCTCTGGGCGATAAGGACGGTGGATTGAGCTGCTTCCAGAAGACTGAATGCAGAGAGAACACAGACTCTGTACTGAACCTGACAAGAGTCTGAAAAAGAAAATGTCTCCAATGTTTCTGACTCTTGAGAGTAAAAGAATAATGCTGTGGGTCCGGGTTTGTCTTTCTGTACAAATAATCAACACACGTCTCATCCTCTGATCTGAGTGAAATGACAGAGCCCGTACAGAAAGATTTGAACTGTTTATGAAACAGTCTTATTTCAATATTGCTGCCTTTTTTATGACCTACAGCAGCAAATGAGATAATCATAGAAAACACTTCTGGAGTCTCAGGGGTAAACTTTGTTAGAGCAGAACCCAATGCAATGGAAGTCATTGGTGAGCCCTTCCTCAGTGGTAACTAACACAACACACATCCATACTGCTCGTGTGGTGTCATCTTAGTTTCTGCAAGCTCCAACATTTAAATTCGACTTGAAACAAGTTCATTTACACCAAGTTTTTAGCCTAAATGTCTACTGATATCTTATGACGAGGTGCATGCGAGGACCATCCGAAATGCTAACGTCCGTTGGCTTTTTCTGTTGGACTTTTAGGATTAAAAGTAAATGACCTTGTTTCGAGTTGAATGTGAATGTTGGGGCCCGCGGACACTTGGAAGAAACCGCAAGAGCAGTATGGGGGCTTGTTATGTTTTTCTGTTGTGTTATTACGTCTGAAGCTAGGTCAATAATGTCTTCAATTGTATTGGATTTGGATGTATCCCTGTTTACCCCTGAAACTCCAAATCTTTGATCTTTGACCCCCCCCTTGTCGTGCTTTGGTTCGTGCGGCCAGGATTCGCTCTCTCAGTCTGCATTTGGAGCAGAGAGACATGTCTGAGAAGAGCATGTAAACTGATGCAGTCTTTCATGTTATATTATTCCTGTCCGGACTGAGGTTTTTACGACAGGCGAAAGTGGAAACAGTACCGCTTTTGTCCACAGAGGCGCCAAATTATCTTGATCAAATGTCATGATTAAATGTAATTAAGTGTCGTGGATATGAGTTCGGGAAATTTTTTTCTTTTATTCAATAGTTCTTCCCGATAATGTGAGACATCTCACACAGTGATTTGATCTGGTATTTGATCTATATTAAGTCATTATTCTTTCACAAAATCAAGTGGATTCAATATTGATAATAATCCCATTAGGAAACTGTTAAATCAGATTAAATCCTCAGTAATCTCCTCATGCACGTTTCCTCTCATAGCTGTCGCCATGGTGATGATTGCAGTGGCTGTCTAATCTAAGTGGATCCCACTTTATTCCTACGCCCAGTTTCAAACAGCCAAATACACTCAGAGTATCTGCTGATCTTTCTCTCTTTTCTATTGATGTTTGTTTCCAAACAGAAATGCAGCATGAAATGACTCGGAGTGGAGCCACTGAATCCATGTGTTTGTCATAATCACTGGCTGAAACGCTGAAGAGGGAACGGCTGTTCTCACTGAGAGACGTGCCCTTCTGTATGAAAAGGCTGGATGGAGTGAATCAGAGATAAATGTGCTCCTACACACATTATGCCACAGTGTTGATCCATGTGTTCATATGTGTATTTATAAATGTTATTTGTTAATGAAAAGTCTCAGTTTTATCTGAAGTTTCATCCACAAATGTCTATATGAATAAGGATGTACGTATGTAAGGGCCACACTTGTGAAGCAGAGGTGGAAGCTTCAGTACAGATGATACTAGGTCAGAGTAAATTAATATGGGGCACAAGGTAAATGCAATACAATTTTAGAATAAATATCGTTTAAAGAAATCATTGTCAAAAACGTATTAGTAAACACTCATTAGTGTGTAGAGATGTGTTTAGGTGTAATCTTCAAATGGCTATCCTGGCACAATCTGAGCAATTTAAGGTTGTTCACTATAAAACTCATTAATTTCCACTAACGTGTCTCTCTAGTTGTCCTTTTCATTAAAATACCTGTTTATAAGAAGCTACTGTAAAAGCTCAGACTAGTGATGTACTTACAGCAGCATAGTGGGAGACACCTAACTTTGAGCGGAATACGAGTCAGATCCCTAACATCAGGTTTTCATTTTAATATAGCATGGCACAGAGCAGAGCAGCCAAGGCCTAACAGTCCCATTAAATCCAATCAAGCTACAGCAACGTGCAATAACTGATATCAGTCTCCTAAATTAGCCTGCCCCCCCCAAGGTCTCTGAATTAATTCTGCATGGGAAAATGTTAAAATATTTTTCCCAAAACCCCTCACAATGTTAAAGTAGGTGAAAAACCAAACTCCTGAATCCCCCTGACTGACTCATCCTCATCTGCAACAAAATCGAATCGGTTCTTGGCAGAGGTGATGATATAAATCATGTATATTTGTTAAGTCTGACGAAGCTGAAGGAATTCAAAGTTCTCACGACCCATTGAGCCTCCATCACTGCCTGTTTCAGTCTTGTCTCTCACCTCTGGGACAGATTATGGCTCTTTGCTCCCCCATTGTTCCCATCACAGCCTCTCCTGCTGTGACAAGCTGCTCCCTGTCCCTGGTTAATGACAGCCACTAGCCTCAGTCATGAGAATCTTTATAGCAGCCAGCTGAGTCACCTCTGGCAGTGTGTCTTTTGCTGTGTGGCTTTATAACTTTGGCACTTGGAAACTAACAGATTATTTCTGTGTGTGAAGGAAATCAAGGAGAAAACAGATGAACCTATAAAAGTTATAAATAGTTTTGAGTAATCCTTCTAACTAACAAACAAAAACACAAACAAATGCCAATGAAAACCTAAGCTCCTTGGCAAAGGTAACCAGAGCTCATCACTGTCTCCCGTGTTCACTGTTACGGGAGGATTAACTCTACACTCACACCAGGGAACACTGGTTACATTTTAATGCTTTATGAAGCACAGCAGACGAAGACTCGATATCGGCTCCTCTGTCAGTGTTTCCAATACAAGCAGCCTGTGGGAAATGTAATGAGGTGCTGACACCTTGACGAGCTGTTCATTCACTTTTCAAATTACTGATATTTTAAATGTAATATTACGACTTTATTCTCATAAATGTATGACTATTTGGTTCATAATTGTACAGTCTCCGACCTTTTCTCATAATATAATGACTTTACTCTCCAAATCTGATATATTTCTCCATTAAGGGACCCTGATAGTCCGTCATATAATCTGTGCAGACATGACAATTCTACATTCAGAACGTTCTGCTGACAATTGTCTCTAAACAGACAACATAGAGACAAAGAGGTGAAGCTGCAGTTCAACTGAACACTGGCACGTTGATTCACCTCCTCTCCTTAGTGCTGCAGAACTGTGTTTAAATCAATGGTCAAACTGATTTATTTGGCAGACAAATCACAGCCACCGTGGAGCAGTGTGGAGCAGTTGGTGTGGAGTGTCTTGCAGCTCAGCAGCCTGAGGAGCTCAGAGGATATAAAGTGACGCTGCACTGCTCAGGAGAAATAAAAGCGAGCGTCCAGAGTTCAGTCGTCTGCTCAAGTCACTTTGACTCCGAGACTAGTTTATCACAAGGTTAAAGGTCAACCTGGAGGAGGATGACTCGTCAATATGGAACCATTAGAGACTTGGAGACAGACCCTCATTAGAGAGAGAGCATTACTTGAGCTTGGAGGAGAGAGTGCTGGCAGTGGAGGACGACCCATCAGGAGCACTGGGACTTTCTCTTGTGTCCTGAGGGTGATTTTGACCGGAGCTGTGAAGGTTTTGTGTGAGGGACGACAGGATGACTTCAAGTCCTGCTGGGAATTACTTGTTTCCCTTCACCCCTGTGCGTCCGCTATCAGCATCATTGTCAATGTTATTATGAATACTAGTATCAGTAGTATTATTAGCTGCAGTGTGCATTAGATGATTCAGACTGTGATTGTTAGCTTGTTGAATCCTCAAACACATGAAAAAAAGGCCGAAGGCTGCTGCTCTCCTGCTGCCAAGAGTTCAAACTCTTCAAGGTCAAAGTTGTTTTTTACTTTGCTGTGAGATTCTTATCAAACCAATGTTTTAAACAAATATTTACACCAGCACACAGGTCTTTGATAAACAGTTATTATATATCCTGGAGCCTCCTGTTCAATCTGTTCCACAGCAGAGAGAAAATACTCCTCATTATTTTTTTCAATAAAAGACTGAGGAAGTAAAAACTGCGGAGATAGAGATTTGATATTTGGTAACAACAACACGCATGGAGAGTAAAATGTCATCCATCTCTTATTCTGCTCTCGAGTTTATAGTTTTCGTTATATATGCAAATAGATTTCACATAAATCATAGGAACCTGTCACGCTTTGTTCTGATTTCCTCCAAATTCTTCTTACTGCCTGAATTGACACATTCACACAGTTTGTTCTTCGTGTAACAGAGGGAGAAGATGGAAAGCAAATGGAATATGAGCGTGTGTGTGCCTGTGTGTGTGTGTGTGTCCCTCTATATCCTGTAACACAACTTTCCCTCAGACACAACCCTCAACTCTGACACCTTCCAAATAAAACACAGATTTTCACTGCTCTGGGTTTCAATTTTTTTTAAAAATTGATTTTTATCAGAATGAAATGTATGGCCGAGAACTCGAGAAACTTGAGATTCAGTGCAGGTCTATATGATGAATATTGACACCAGTAATTGCTGAGTAATTATCACAATCGTCAGCGCATCTATTCATTGAAGCTACATTGTGTCTCCTTGTTACTCTGAGCAAGTCTAATGTGTGTGTGTGTGTGTGTGTGTGTGTGTGTGTGTGTGTGTGTGTGTGTGTGTGTGTGTGTGTGTGTGTGGATTAGCATATGATAATATGTAAATAAGAGCGTGCAGAAGTAATCCCTGCTATTTGCTGCAGGGTTAGGATTTACATGTGTCTGTAGACAGAAAACTCCTGCAGCTGTTACACTGACAAGGAAAGTTACCAAATGCAGGAATAATACTAATAATAAATAATCATAACAGTAATACTTCTCCTACATATTCTACTACTACTAATAATAATATAATAATAATGATGATTGATGATGATGATAATGATGATGCTGACGATGATGATGAAGCAGCTCATGTAACCCACAGCCGCTGCTTTAATTTTGACTTTGACTTTAATTGACAAAGATAAGATGACGTACTGACTAGGGATGGGTATCGTTTGGTTTTTATCCGATACCGGTTCCTAACCGATACTTTTAAAACGATACCGGTTCCTAAACGGTGCCTGAACCGATACTTTTTTCAAAAAAGTGCACAAAACGATACTTGACTAAGAAAGACTTTTTTATTGCCAAATATATTAACTGTATAAAGTAGATTATAAATATAAATAAATACAAAACCCTTTTGAACTTAAAACTATGAATAACATACAACTGTTAACAAAAGTTTACACTATACTTAAATAAATAAATACAAAACACACACACTCTGACTCGTGACTCTGACTTCGGTGCCTGAGCCAAATGAAGACTGAGGGTCGCTTTTCCATCACTCGGAGACCCCCGTGTCTCCCGTCCCGCCTTCGTCCCCGCATTTTAGGGGCCCGCCTTCGTCCCCCTAAAATGCGGTCGCTTTTATGAAACATTTCTCGGCGTGGTCTTCGTTCCTCCCGCCCCGAGCCGGTCCCGGAGCCGGTCCCGGAGCCGGTCCCGGAGCCGGTCCCGGAGCACCGCCAAGGAGGAAATGCGCCCGGCGGGGGGGGGCAGCCAGCGCCGGGGAGAGGTCTCACGAGGAGACCCCCCCACACACACACACACCTGCACGCGGGGAGCGGGCAGCGCGGGGAGCGGGCAGCGTGGGGACAAGAGTTTGTCCACCGGCAGCCGCGCCCGCGGGAGCCGCAGCTTCCCGTGAAGGAAGGAGCGGAAGTGTGAGGAGGCGGGACGAGCGGAGACCTCAGGCTTCGATTGGCTCAGGCACCGAAATCAGGCACCGAAATCTCCGTTGCATTTCGGTCCGGGTAGGTACCGGTTGTATTGGAACCGGTTCCATATTGGAACCGGTTCTCGGTACCAGACCCTAGTACTGACACTGGTAAATGACACCCAGGCTCAGACTCTTTGTCTTCACCGCTTTGTATACATTTTGAAATGTAAATGATCTGTGGCAGAGACGAGGATTTATTACAGAAACGCCCTGTAACACTTTACAAACGTAAATCAGGGAATAAGGAAGGAGCTCTGTGCTTTTACCTTCAGGCAGACTAAGGTTAGGTGGCCTCTTTTGTCACTGTTTCTCTCTGCTTTTCTCTCTTTCACTGCGCCTGCTCATTGATTGTCTCTGAAGTTTCTCATTAACTGTGGAAGTAGTTAAAGTCATTAGGACGGAGCCTGTTGCTGGTCACAGACAAATAGCACCTGTACATGAAACCAGTTCCCTGGAGAGCAGCAGATAAACAGAGTTTGGATCACGAGCTGAGAAAGTTTGAGCAAGAGGAAAAAGACAGAAAATAACTTTCTCTTCTGGCTCCTGGTGAGAATTTCATCTTGGCTTAGAACAAACTGCAAACATTTAGCAGGAGGGGGGAAGCTTTGAGGAGGAATTAAACAAGGAGGAATAAAGAGAAAAACATTCTCACAGACCAGAATTACCACCCTGCAGTTACATGGGCCCAGTTTGAGTCTACATTATTCCAGACTCATATGAGGCCGCTCTTGACTTTTGACCCATGCCCTATGAAAAATAACCAGTTATTCCTTGGGTCCAAGAGACAACTGGTCAAACTTTAGAGAAGGCAAAGGCAGACTTGAGATTTAATGTTCAAGAGGCCAAAGCAGGTTTAGCGAAGCAAACGTCAACTCAACCTGTGACAACCTAAATCTAATCAGTGATTCAATGAGTCTATGGGAGCATTTTTGACATTATTTGAAAGGATACACTTGAGGCGCTCCAAAGATAACTTGTTCATGAGGGAAAAAATGGTTCAACTGGGTATTTGACAACGAAACTCTTAATTTAACGAACTCAGATTATTTATGATGACGTGATGATGAAATGTTTCCTCATGTGTAAGTGTTGCGTATGCATCTGTCAGAACCCATTGTGTGTGTACGCCACTTCTCACGCAAACGTTGGGGTCTATAAAAACAGCCATGATGGGAAAATGTGCTCACTTTTAAGCAAACTTTAACTTACACACAGGAGCATAATGGAAATGAGAAATTGACTATGCAGACGTGAGGAGGTGATTTGAATCCAGATTATTGATCCACTTCATCATTAACAGTCATTTTTCCTCAAGAACCTTCAATTAAAAAAGATATAAAACAACTTAAAAGCTAATGCTAAAATATAATTAAATTATTGTTGCAGAACCAAGTGATTCACAGTTTTTAATTAAATCCTCATTGATCGCGTCGGCAGCAACACATTGCCACTCAGTGTGTTCTCTATATTCATGATATCACTGCTGTGAGCACGAAACTTTATTTCTTCAGCACCAGTTCACTAACAAGCTCCTCCATGTGGCTGTCAGAAAGTTACTCTTATCTTCTCATCGCTCGATGCCATGATTCACCACAGGAACCCACTGGTCAGCAGGACAATTTAATATGCATGAGGTGCTTTGCATTGACAATTAATGGTTGAATGTTGGCGTGTAGAGGACGAGCGGAGGCGGATACACGTACCAGCGTTCCCAGGTGGACTGAGATTTATGAAGTGAACATTGCCTTCAGGTGAGCGTGCACACAGTTTTATAAATCAGAATCTTTTTGTGTATGCCATTTTCCGCCTTTGTGCAAACATTCACATTTAATATGAATCCTATGCAATGATTTTTAATGAGGCCCCTGGTTCATGAGGAATGAAAACTGATTTAATTGCATTGATCTCCACAGATATGACAAACTCTCCTCCACTTTTCTCACTCTTCTGTCCTTTATTGTCAGTCGCTTCTCCACTGAGGCAACCGTAGTGAATGACATGAAGACAAAATGTCCCAAATGTAAAAAGTGAGCATGTGGAAAGCTCGTTAGTTCCACTTCCCTCACAGTGCAGAGCATGAGCAAGAACACGGAGAATTTCACATATTCAGCTCATACACTAATAGATGAATCCATCACTATTCAGAAACTAATCTCATGTTCACTGTGTTCTTCCCCAGATATTTCTCAGCACGATGGTTTGGTTGTGTGTGTGTGTGTGTGTGTGTGTGTGTGTGTGTGTGTGTGTGTGTGTTTGTGTGTGTGTCTCAGCTGCCAGTCACAGTCACACCTTTAGTTTTCAGATGTGCTTGTTATCCAGAAGCTCTTCACTGATGGACTTTGCCGTGAAGGCTCCATCATGTGATGCACTCTCTTCTGTGACCAAATAATCAGTCTGACATAAATAAATGATCCATCCATCCATCCATACTCTATACTGTGTATCCTTTGAGGTTCGGGGGCTGGAGCTAATGATTAGAAATTGATATAAAAAATATATTAGTGAGGGATATTTGAAGGGTTCATCCTTGGTAAACTCTCTCTCTCACACACACACACACACACACACACACACACCCAGTTTCAGTTATTTTGAACCTCCTTCCAGGATGGTGTAGATGAGTAAAGTTTAAAGTTTGATCACCTGAACTCTAACACGTGTTCCTGGTCCATATTTGAACGGTGGCTGTGAATGTGTGTCTCCAGTGTGGGGACCCTGTGGTGTCAACACAAAGACTGGTGGGATTTATCAAACCTGACTGTCATAGAGTTTGTGTTATGAGACTGACAGAACATCAGTGATCAGAGAAAAAGACAAACAACAGTGTCACAATGCTTCTTGTTGTTGGTGGTTACACAAATTACTTGAGCTCCGTGAAGCTCTTCAGCTGACCTGGACTGTCTCTACACTTTAACACAGTCCATGAGAACTGCATTCAACACCTGCAGTGCCACGTGTCTGGTTACAATGAGGCTTGTGATGCTCATTGGAATGCAATGTAATGCATGTGGCTTTCTCAAAAAAATTTGTTTAATTTTGCTGCAGATTAATTTAATATCATTTAACAGTGTTATACTGAGCATATTAAGCAGGTCATATGAACGGAATCAAAAGTATAAGAAAAGAAAAAATATGCTTCCTACTTTTCGATACAAACATAAAATGCTAATTGGTTTTTGAATCATACATTACAACAAGCAGCATTTACAGGAACCTTGAACTGAAACCTGACCCACACACAGAAACAGAACTACACACAGTCTGAGCCAATCTCATGGGAGACGTCAGAAATCAGAGGAACTCAAACTACAAGCTCTACGTTTGGTTTGACACCGAAAAATGATATTCTCCTCAGTCAGTGCAATTTACATTTTATGTTTAATCTTCATCTAAGAGAAAGAACACATGAAAGAACACATGATCACACTGGTAGGTAAACATGTGATAATAAGGAATGCATAGTGAGTGAGACATATAATAAACTGTAACAGGATTTAACAAAGGGTGTTGAAAAACTGTGCATATGTGTGTCTGTGTGATTTCCCCTGGGGCCATGTTAAATGTCTCTCAGTAGGAGTGTTCTAGCAGCAGCTTCTTTCTGCCTGTAATTCAGTCTCTTCTATATTTGGAGTCTCACAGTGACACTGAGACACTGACGGCTTCATGGAAACTGAACACACACAGAAAGTCAAACATCTCAGGCCTGCGCGTCATGAGCTCACACTGAGCTGCATTTGCAACAGTGAATTAAGTATTGTCCGTCATTGATCAAGGCTGTGGTGGTCCAACATATTGTATTTTTTCCCACCAACTTAAACATTTTTTAAATTTTTCATAATAACATAAGTGTTATTGACTGTCTACAGCACTATTTGTCGCACTATCTGCTACATCATTCTTGTGATTTTACCACAAAGACAATCACCCCTCACAGTTGTAACTGCAGTTCTGGCATCGATGCAGTTCCTTCACGACTGTAATTAATTCTGTGGAGACAACACGTGTCAGGCTTGGTATCAGGATTTACTTTTTGCATACCAGAAAACAAGTGATGGTGGAGGTGGAATGTGACAGGTAGTTGTCTCACTTCATACACATTATTCACATGAGCTGCTTCACACAGAGCTACAGAAAAATCATCACTATTTTCAAATTCATATTTTTAAGCTCTGTACAACCTAAGCTAAGTCAAGTTAATAAACCACATTAAATGATACGAGTACTAAATCTATGTTTGAATATTTAAATACATATTAGACATGTTTTTCAGCACATTTTGCTAAACGCACACGTGACATACTGATCTAAAAGGTTTCTTAACATAGAATCTTATTATTTCTTAACAGCCATTTTTCCCTTCAATTGACAAAATGTGAGGATGTCAGCACGAGCAGACAACTTGATGAGGTGGAAGACAGGATCATGTAAACAACAACCTCCTGCAGCCTCTCAGGGACCACAGGCACCATGTCAGTTTTCAAAGGGTAAAACGTTTCCCTGTGATCGAGGAAATCGAGGAAAAGGAGGCAAACATGTTTCCAGATACACCGTGGACAGTATGGACACGTTTCTGTGAGGTTGTATCTCTTACAGCAATAAAAAGATCAGACTCACTGAAGCTCGACTTTACATCACTTCAGTCGTTTAAAGCTGCGACGAGGACATGTTTCTTCATCTGGGATGTAAAAACTAAAACAGGTGACTAAATATTCGTTTGCTTCTCGTCTCAGCTGTGGAAATGTAAACTGTTCTCTGAGACAGTGTCGATGCTACACTCTCACTTCAGTGTGAAAGAGAGTGTGTGGGCGCGTGTGTGTAAATGTGATGCAGTCTGGAGAGACTATTAAACATGCGACAGTCAGAAACCAATCACAAGGTCAATGGTTTGAATCCAGAAAACGGAGCAGCTGGCGTCTGCCTGTACACGCGCAAGAAGAAGAAGCAGGAAGTGTGAAATGTGGGAACAAACACAGGGAGCAGCTGCAGCACTTAGTCTGTATGATGTGTTCAAAGACACAAATGAACAGATAAAGTCATTAAATCACAATATATAACTGAAGAATGTGAATGTAGCTTCTGTCCAGTGTTCAGTTTCCTCAGCTCAACATTCAGTGAATAACTCAAACGGACGAGGATTTTTCCTTTTCTCAAAACCGATCACAGCCTCCATGGAAGCATGTGCAAATAAATTCAGTGTGAAAAAAACGTAGATATCACCAGTTACAAGATGGATGACTTCTCCTTTGTCTTTTCTTAATTCACTTGGAAGCGTGGAGGAACTGAAGCGTCAGTAATGTTTCAGGCCTAAAGAGAGAATATAACGTTTTTATTTCCTCTGCTGAGTTGACTTTCATAGGGACACTCAACCGGCCTTGTTAGAGGATGATAGAGTAGTTGTGTGATGACTCCATGACACTCAGCAGATGATGAACACTTACAGAGTGAAATAAGCATCAGAGTGAATTATCCACATAAAGAGACTCGGCCTGAGCTCAGTGAAGAACCTCCGAGGCAAACGCAGGCTCTCGATTCACGGGAATAATTATGAAATGAAACTTTTCCTGCGGTTAAGACGCTGCGGGTCACTTTAAGTCATCCGGTGGAGCAGGGTTGTTTGCTCCAACTGTAAGCGAAGCAGTATGTGGATGATTGTAAGTGAACGTCCTGGGTGAGACACAGGTAATGAGCTGCTGAACACTCTGCCAATATGAGACACCACCCTGCTGTAAAACATGAGCCCACAGGTCGTCTGTGCAAATAGCTTATTACGACCCACAGTTACTTTTTATCATCAGCCGCCATAATAATTATGACGGGAGCGAAGGAGGAAGTCAGACGACGTTGTTTAAAGAGCCACAAAGTGGCCCCGGTGCAATCATCATTACCCCATATGTTTGTTAGGCAACATTTCTGATGCATCACATGATGCAGCCTCTATAATGGGCTTTGGTTTGACACACTGTATGCACTGACTCTGATTAAGGCAACACTGTGTAATTACAAGTTCATAAAACAACACTTTTTATGCTAAATTTTTAACATGACATGATTGTAAATTTGACGTATTACCATTACGCAGTTGTTGTTACTTCAGCCAACACAGCAACTTGATCGCTTCAGCCAGTAGTCCTCCTCTCTTCCGGGGAGACAAGGGGAATACTCCCCAGTTGTATTTATTTGCACATTACGTGCCATTAACCAGAATAAACACAAATGATCCAGCTTACTCAGAACTCAATCAACTATCTATAGTGTCGCTTAGGTTCCAACACAAACCCAACATGTAACTATATCACCCCTGTTTTGAGCATCCTTGCACTGGGGCTGCTGCTTATTTTAGAATTGATTTAAAAATGTTGTTTGTTGTTCAATTACTTACAAGGCATGGGCTTGGGTTGGCAAAGTAAACAGAAACTGTACTCAAGCTAAAGTATTGTTACTTTATAATTATAATAACGGAAGTAAAGGTACAAGTATCTCATGAAAAACTACTCAAATAGTGAGTAACTAATTGAGAGGTGATAACAATGTAAAGTGCATATTGATTGTAATTTGTAAAGCGACATATTAAAAACTAGGAAAATGCCAAAATAAATGTTGTTAAGCACTGTTTGCTTTCAAACATCAAGAAGAAACCTCCAGTGAATCCTGATAGGAATGGTGTGCACATGCATTCAGTTTCCAAAACAAAATGAAATTTAACTTACAAAATGTCGGACACTCAAAAATAAATTTAATATGTCAATGGTTTAGATGCAGTCGTACAAAAACAAGGTATTCTACTAAATAGAGTAAATCTTTACAATTCAAATCCTGCAAAACAACTACTCTCAATAGAACAATTATTTGAAATAACTCCTCAGGTACATGTACCAGGAGTAAATTGAATGGTTACTACCCACCTCTGCTGAGATCCTCTGGTAAGGCATTGCTAGCCGTTCCAAAGTCGAGGCTGAAAAACACATGAGCCACGAGGGCCCCTACACTTTGGAACAATCTGCCAGAAGAGATTAGAACAAAATTGGCTACCTGTTTAATTTCTCTACTGAAGTCTACTGTAACTTGATTATTATTGTTTTAACTGTAATTGCTTGTGAAATGTATATTGATTGTTGTAAATCATATTGCATTGTATTGAAAAGTGGATAGGAAACTAAAAAGTAAAAATAAATCAAACAGATGAAATAAATACAAATTTAAGCCATCAAACATTTATATGAGAGTAAATGGATAAACAACATGCAGTGAATGATAGGAACTAATTAGTGGACTCATGTTTCCATGACTAAGTACTTCATCCTTTAAGGGCCTGCTGCCTCGCTTGTTTTCTCTGACTCGTTCCACTAATAAACCTTCTCATGTAACAACACTTCCCCATCTGTCTCAAATTCTTGTTGGTTTTTAGTTTAACATTTAATACGATTCTTATTTTCCTTTGTGCAGCTTCATCTTTACTCTTTTTAATCTCAGTAAAATCCAATCTCACACTTGCTGAATGCATCCCTCCAGACCACAGTATGTCCAGAACCTCTAACTGATCAGAGCACTAATGTGACGTGTGGGCTAATATGCTGTACTCGTACAGATGGTCAGAACATGTTCCGCCAATGCCTGTGACCTGAGCAGCTGCATCCTCAAAAGTCTAAACTTCCCAAAGACACTTGAGACGACTCTCAGATCAGAGTCTTCTCTCCTCTGCTGTTGAACATGAGGGAACACGTGATCTTCATTGAATCTCTCTTGACCCGACACCAGCTGCTGTTCACAAAGATCAGCCTCCACAGCATGAAGCTCTCCACATGCACCCGGCAGGCAGCTACAGGAGCACTGACTCCACCAGACGACAGAAACTCACATGTCAATATGTGCAACACAGCACAGGTTTATGTGTTTGTTTACTGAGGAGTAGATGAAGCCCATGATGATCCACTGCAGACGGGGTTGGTTAACACTTTATGGCTCTGACTGGAACAGAGAAGCTCGACATCCTCCGGCTGACAAGCTGCCCACTTGTGTCTCCAGCCGAGCCGATGCTACCTGTGCACCACCAGCAATTTCCCGATTGCAGCCGACTCAGCTGCTGATCGATCTCCGTGTTCCTTTTGTTACCTCTCCATTAGCAGCAGCTTTTAGGGTGGAGCTCCTGACAGTCTGAGGAGCATCATTAATGCTGACTTTCAATTACAAACAGAGACAGGAGAGAAAGGAACAGCTGAAGCACATGTTTCCTTCTGATTTATCACTTACCTTAGTCTCCTCTTGCTCTCTGCAGTTTCACAGTTTCCTATTAGCTCGTATTTCCTCTGCCAAGGAGGTAATGTCTTCAACCCTGTCCATTTGTTTTTTTTGCAGAATACGTGAAACTACCAGCAGATTACTACAAAACATGCAAAAGGATGCATAATGAGTCTCTTGATATCTTTGTCTCTGTGTATGGCACCACTTTTTAATTTAGGGGTGTATTTTTTCCAAATTTTTTAGTCTTTTAAGATTTCCTGCCGTGCGTTCTCATCGTCTCCTCCGGAATTTCTGCTGACTTAATACTTGGACTGGAGAAAGTCAGAAAACCTCCAGACGCTCTCACTCAGAGTTCAGTGTATCGTCTGAAAGCAGCTTACAAGACCTGGAGCTGCTGTTCCGGTTAATTAAATGCGAAGGCCGAAGAGCAGAGATGAAGCACAGCAGCGTAACATTGCTTTGTGTCACTTTATATGCGACACATTCATGTTCATCATTGATCCAGGTGCTTTTCAAACAAGGGAAAGAAGCTCATCATTATCCTTGGATGATTAAAGTTGGTCTATTGAGCCTTGAAGGACGGCTGTTTAAAATAAGTACAGCTTATTAGGCACAGTGATGTTGCTGTGGTGTTTATGGATGAACTGTGTGAGTGAAGGACATGATTCAACACGCAGTGGCACAGCTGGCAGGCTGCACTGGGTAGGTGTAGTTCCCGGTTACTGAGGGAAGACAATGGGACGAGTATAAGGGTTTAATAGAGATTAAATGCAACACCTTATGAAATCGTGTTCCCGCTGATAACACATTTAGTCGGTGTTTTTTCACAGTGGGAAAAAAGTCTATTAGCAGTTAAATAGTTTATGCTGGATGTGAGAGATTCATATTCACACAATATCCATTAATTCATATTCAATCAGAGTTTTGGCACACAACATGACATTGTTGAGCATTAAAAAGATAAATATATATGAATCTGTTAGCTGCTTGAACTCCTTTAGAATAGGAAGTGAAAGAAATATCAAATAACAGCAAGCTAGCAGCTCACCTGTTGCTTCCTTCCCTTCCTCTGTTTGTTTTGGTCACTCATGATGTATCATGGTTATTCATTGCCAATTGCACAATGTTCTGTTGCTGATGTTCTCCCAGTAAAGCGTAATTGCTGAGGGATCCATAAAGATTTCAGGAGAAGACATGCTGGTGTTCACCACTCCTACGATCCCATGCACGCCATCAAACTAAGTCTCTGAGAGACCCTTACTGGCCGAAGTTACATGCTCTACTCTCAAATACATTATCTCCAATGTGCCGCACTGGAAGCATAATGAGTGTGGTGGAGCTGAGATCTGCATCTGTAATGACACTGAAATAGATGAAACAGTTATTAAATCAGCAGGAGGGACTTCAGTGTTTCACATGAAGAATAATTAAAACTCTGACAAGAGAATAACTTCCACAGTTTAACAGGGAGATCAAGTCTTGTACCTGGAGGACCTTAACGGTACATGTACATCCAAACTGAAAATGTCTGGTACCGTCCTTTCCAATGCAGCGACTCCACGTTCAGAACTTATTTGTGTGCCTATTTGTCTCAAATTCAGAGGAGCAACTTGAGCGAAGGACCTGATGTCCTGTAGGCTTCAAACAGACAGAAAGTAATCGAGCTCCGTCACAAAGTTCCCTCTCATCCTTATTTTAGACAGCAGGTCACACCAGCCCTTTATAAACCTCTGTCCCTAGGGGGAGAGTGTTCTCTACAGTAGAGACATTGTAAGTATCAGCAGGGCATCAAACCCTCTCTTCAAAATTAGTTATTCCTCCACGCCATTAGTGCTGTGGTCCATCCATCCATTCACCAGGTATATCACTTCTCCATCACAGGGGAAAAGAGGCAGGTTCACCCTGGACAGGTTGTCAATCTGTTTGACATACGGAGACAAACAACTACTCACAGTAACATTCAGATATGTTCAGACAGTGTTTGGCCTGTGGGAGGAAGCAGGAGAAAACAGGCACACACAGAGACGTGTGTCTCTGCTGGATCCCTCCTCGCTCTTTGCCCCAGATGTTTGTTATTCAATTCACATTCTACAAGTTAATTGCTGATGATACAGTGATGTCCCAGCATGCAATGGGGCAACCAGCCTTTTAAGCCAGTTGATAAAATGACTGATTATCGACTGATTACTCCCAATCACTGGTGTCATCAGACCTCTGTAATGAAATGAGGGGGTGTTTGTCTGTGTGTGTGTGTGTGTGCGTGTGTCATGCTGTGACACTGATGAACATGAACTCAACATGATTGATATTTACATGATAATGATGTTAAACATGAGTCTTTTACAACAACAGTTGTCGACAGCGTAGAAAAACAACGTCAACACAAACTGCAGTGAATTCCCCAGTTTCTATAGTCACAGGAAAGATGGAGGTTATTTAGACAATAGAGATGCAGATAATATTTTAAAATCAAGTTAATTATTGGATTGTAGTATTTTCTTTTAGTAAGTGTCAGCCCATGGAACATATTCAGATACACAAACCACATTAGTGCATGATGCAGCATTTGGAGCCTTCATGCAGCAAAGTGAGGCTGTATTAGATCTTCTGAATATTTCATTAGAAAGAGCTGGACATGTGGTGTAAAGAGCACTGCACTGTATGTATCTGTCAGTAAGTTCAACTGTCTCACTGCAGACTCCCACATGTCAACAGCCCAGACCAAATCTTACAAATCTTACAAAAATACCTGTTATTTGGGTATTATGTATGTATCAGTGATATCCCTGATGCACCACAAATGAAACACAGCTACAGTATTAAACTGCTGACACTGCTGTGACTGAACACATGCTATCAATTACTGTGTTGGCTGAAACGTATTCTGATATATGAGGATCAGATATATCATTATATTCATTCAGGTGGAAATGTGTGTGAGAGCTTATGGCGCAATGTGTGTATCATGTTTTGCTCCAACACAGGAGTCGAAACATCTCATTATTGCTTTGGGAGTGTGAGATTCATTAAGGGAGATGTGAGGAGATTAGGAAGCAAAATAAATAGAGCTGGCAGACACTCTCTCCTTCGCTGTCTCTCCGTCTCACTGTGAACTCAAGAAACAGACACGTCACTTATTTAAAGTACAGCGATTAATTTGTCTTATATTAACCGGATGAATAAGGCAAGTTGCTCTGATGAACAGTGAAACACCAGACTACAAGTTTCAGTCATCTTGAGGAGCAGCAGCTGAGCAATGGGGAGCCTCGCCTTGTCAATTACTGTTGTTCAGACTCTTAAAAATAACACCATGTATCATCCACCCATACGCAATGATGCCAATTAAACAGCAGTAATGTGCAACCAAGTCCAAATGCATTTTTAATATTCACCATTATAATCACTCAAAATGAGTTAATACTTGTTACCTGGCATGAAAAGGTCTCCACTTTTAGGGGAGCCCTCCTTATGAAGGTGTGTCTCTGGCTTCACCTCTACCTGTTCTATGCTGAACACCATGGGAAAGGTGTTTACATAAGTCCAACTCTGATAATATGTTTGTAGATTTACCTGCTGTATTTGTGTAGGGGCTCCACATGTGTAGCTAGATGGATTTTGTTCCTTACCCTGTTTTGTCAGAATATATGGGCAACGCCTCCATGATCCCTCCATTGAATAAATCATTAGAAGAGATTACCGGACTTCACCGGATACACACATTCATCCATCCATCCATTTTCTTCTGTTTATCCAAGATCAGGTCGTGCATGCACTCATCGGATCAGGTTTTTCTAGACACCCCCCTCCCAAACCACGTTTTCCACCTGCTCCTGGAGGATCCTAAAGCATTCCCAGGTCAGATATGTGGTCAACCAGTTCTAGGTCCATCCCTGGTTGTTCTCCCAGTTGGATGTGCCCGGTAAACCTCTAATGTAAGGTGCCCTGGAGGCATCCTGATTAGATGCCTGAACCACCTAAATTGACTTCTTTCCACATCATGGAGTAGCAGCTGTACTCCGAGCTCCCTCCAGAAGTGCAAACTCCTCACCTCACCACTTACACCGAGCACAGCCACCCAACGGAAACATATTATTCCGGCTGCTTTTATTCGTTTGTTCTTTAGATCACGAGCTCACCATTATACGTGAGGGTCGGAACGTGAAACAACAGGTAAATCGAAAGCTTTGCCTTCAGGCTCAGCTCCCTGTGATACAACCAAAGCCACACTGAACCGCCTGTCCCTCTACTGCTCCATTATCCCCTCATTCGTGAACAAAAGCCTGAGATACTTCTTCACTTTGGGCAGCGACTCACCCACAAAGCAGAGACAGCAAGATCAAATGTGAATAAAGTTCAAGTTTGACCTCATTGTTTCTTATGCAACCGCTGCTCAGTACTTGACTCCGGTGCTTCGAAGAGAAATCATTCTGAGCTAAGCAGGAGTGAGGAAGGGAATCCAGAGAGAGATGGGAGTGTACGCAGACTTTAAACTCATGAGAGGAAGTTTAGTGTGGAGTGAAAACATCGGAACAAGTCACTGAGCGAGGACATGACCACACATACCGATGGAGGGCTGAACTGTTTTTCATTTCTGGCACCGCTTCATGGGTAAACATTCACAAATACTTTTATGATGCGCTGATGCACTTTGTCTGGAGAGAATTGTGACCTACTGCTGACATTTCATCATAAAAGACGATAGAGAGAAAGGTGATGGAGACATGACTCTCTCTTCCATTTGTCCAACTTTATCTTGTATATACTTCTTTGTCTTACTATCATTCCTGGGCACAACTAGTTGGCAGCCATCGGACAGATGATTAATCGATTAGTAAAGGGCAAATCGCTGTAATGGGGAATCAAACCCCAGGAACTATTTTAAGATCGAAACCACACTATACAAAAATGGACGACATGAAAGGTCCACCAAAAGTAAAACCTGACCATCTGGATCGCCCACTGGTGGCTGGCTGCAGTATAGGTCAAACCCCACCTCCTCCATGTTGGTGGATAGGACATGGACCAAACTAAAAAGTCAAAGTACCTGTCCAAAACATTTTTCTTAAAGATGGTATCTGTCATTTTGCGTAGTTCTTATCAGACTGATGTTGGTTGAAGTCTTACTTTCCCCCAGTAAGTTTGGTTTAAGTTTTGATCCTAAATATATATATACATATGAGATATAATTGTAAGACTGACTCCTAATTGGTGGAGCGTGAGTATCATCAGGACTTGGCTACCGCTGCTCCACAACACAATCACTACTGCACAGTACACTGGTTCCAAATGACGAAAAAAGCATAAGTTGTCAGCACCTGTGTACCCGATATCATAGCTTCATTTTTAAAGTGGCAACGTTCTGTAAATCTTCACAAACTGTCTATGATGAAAACACCAGCTTGTGTAGTTGGTAGAGTTGGTGTTGTAATACAGAGATGTTTATGTGTCTTAGATGCTGTCAACTGTATTGTACATTACAGTTTCTCATTCTTATCTCCATTCAAAGATATCAATGGGAGCTGGCTTATTGCAGGCTCCTGTCAGCTGACACACACACACGCAGGACAGGGACGTTTTTAAAAATGCTATTGATGAAGGTGAGACACTCTGCAGTGACAGGTGATCAATAATCCATGTGTGAGGGAAGAACAGGTTGAGACTCAGGAGGAGTGAAGGTTAAGCTGCTTCTATCAAACCTGTCAATATTAAAGCAGAAAGAAACAAACTTGGGATCCATTCTGTCTCACGCCGGGTTTACACCGGGCGCTGAAGCGTCGCGTAAGCGCAGCGCCATGCCTTAAATAACAGCTGACTCTCATGTTAATCCTCTGTGCGGGTCCCACCAGAGGCTGAAGAGCAGCGCTGCGCCAAGGCTGCCGAGCGCCGTGCAGCGATCGTTTCGGCGTCGAGTCTATTTTTTGCGCTTGACGCGAGCGTATCGCTGCAGGAAACACACTGAAAAATGATTTTAAACGATATTGATGACATATTTTATATGATATAAATGATCAAATATGCATCCCATAATTTGTATTCCCCTTCTGTTGTCCTGGAGTTTTCAATTTTACCGATCACATTATTAAATGTCCCCCTCTGCCCCCACTACAGCCACACAAGCAGTCATAAAGATAAAAAGAGAGGGGGGGGGGGTCTAAGTACTCTCCCCATAGGCTTGAGTGGAGAATACGTAATTTACCCTCGACACCCGACATTGAACGGAGCAAACAGCGGAGAAGTTCTTGAAGATGGATGACATTAAATTAATAATTGAAGTGGAAAAGTACAGTGACCTGTATGATCCTCGGCACATGTTGTATAAAGACAACATTAAAAAGGACAAATGCTGGGACGCCGTTGCAGTTAATGACAAATATCAGCTGTATGTGTGATCACGGAGAGGAATCGTAGGAAGACAGCCGCGGCGTTAAGGGTGTCTGGTGTGACCAGCCAAGCGCCGGCGCGCTAGGGATTAGCGCTTACGCGACGGTTACGCGTCGCTTCAGCGCCCGGTGTAAACCCAGTGTTAGGCACAATGATGAATATGTGAGTGTGTGTGTGTTGATATGAGTGTAATGTGTAGTGATAACAGTAAATAGTGTTCTATCAGTTGTATCATCTCCTTAGTGTTGCCAGCTGTGAACAACATCCTCTCGCTGCTGTTGTTGGGCTTTAGTCGCAGCGACACTCGACTTGACTCGGACTTATCAGCTCTAACTGAACCCTCCTCCAGTGTGGAGGACGACTGGAGCAGCAGCTCATTAGCACAGGAGCTGCTCGTGTGAAAAGAAAGCCGCGCTGCGTTTCTGCCGAGGCACAAGTGTAACATTTAGAGAGGAGAAAATTAGTTAATCGCTAAAACACGTTGAATGTTAGCATTAGAAGTTTGATTTATTGCCTTTTACTTCTGGGCGTAAATAAGGGTGTCACAGAGGTTCTAGTATCAAACTGTTTTCCTATTGTATAATGTAACAGTATCAGTCATGTTAGCAAGGAAGTAGGGATGTTACGAGAACCAATAATGAGGTAGCAAGTTGATGCCAAAATTCAAAAAATGTCAAGGTACAGAACAACACCGGCCCTGCCTCTTCATATAATGGCTGCCACTTCAGGATCAGGACAGAAACACATTACATGTCCAGTATCGTTCTCCCCCCCCCTTACTCCCCTGCAGACCTGCACTCACACTACTTCTTAAAAAGAAACACCATCAATACTCAGAAGTTATTAGGACCTGAACCATACTGACGTTTGTTCTATAGATTTAGTATTATTATTATTTAAACAAAAAATTCAACATTTTGCACACACTTTACCTAAAGTGACTGGAACGATCCGGATTCATGATCCAACATCATCGATTAATGACTAAATAAATGTGCTACTGCAGACATAGGAGTGCCTTCCATCGCTGCTAAAAAAATCCTTGAGGAAACACTGACAATGTAATTCTAAATTCATATTTACTGTTTTAATGGTCTGTCACTATACTGTTGTTACCACTGCAAGGGATTAGGTGAGTTCCAAGAGATTTCCTTTGACGGAAATTCTGCTTTTCGTCTAGTGCTAGCCTTGCACTAGGTTATATAGGTGTGTGAGTGCGTGTGTGCAATGCATGTAGCCTCTGCTGTTTTCTTGCAAACATTGAGCTATACCTGATAACTGACATCTCATATTTCTCCTACATGATACTGTTCTGTGTCTGTATTATATTATATCAATAAGTCTTTTATTTTCATCTATAACTTGTGGGCTACAAAACCACTGTTTTTTTTGTATGTTCAAACATTTTTTATGAATGAGTGAATGTTGAAGTATTTGGCATTTATAGTTTTGAATTGGCTATCGAGAAACGTGGAATTTCCTGGTATTGGTATTGACTACTACATTTTTGGTACTTTGAGATCCCTACAAGGAAGTGATTGAATGATAATGTTAGCTGTTGTCTAATGTAGCTAATGAGCTATAATTTGTTGTTTAACCTTGAAACATTAAGCCATGTCCCTCCAGATTTTACCTATTGATTGTAGTTGCTTATCACTTAGAGACCAAATTGATCAGATTCTCTGTGTTTATATGACTTAAAAACCTGGATTACAGAAGAACAACATTAGACTTTGTAAACAGTGTGTTGTCAGATGAAATGGCCACCAGGTGAAACCAGTCAGAGAAGTGACACTGATGCCCAAGTAGACGCAGTGGAAAGGATTTTAACCTCCACATACACAATGTGTGTGTATGAAAGTTAGTCATGATGTGTGTGTCTGAGATCATGTTATCCAGTTTTTTTGTTTTTTTTAAATATTTTATTAGGAGGTAAGGCACAGTAGAACAAGTATCAATGTCAAATTTACATTGAGTATCACATAATCTCTGTCAGCAATTAACAATATATAGAATTATTGACACCAAAAAAACCCCACTGTGCATCTTGATGGGTTGTGAGTAAGATATACAGTCTACCTCCTTGGATGTTTTTCTTAATTAAAGGACCACATGAACGTGGTCCTGCGAACAATACATTACACAATTCAATGAAAATAATAATAATAATGATAAATAAATAACTGAAAATTCTATTAAGTGATAATTAAGTATTAAAACTGCACAGTATAAATAAATTAAAATAAAATAAAAAAAAGAATAAGTAAATGAATAAATAAAAAGGAAGAAGAAAGAGAGAGGGGGGGCGTCAATCAGGGGGCAGGGACTGGAGAGAGTGGAAGAATGTAAGAAAGGGAAGCCACTTATTATAAAATTTGTTAGAGCTACCTTTCACTGAAAATCTGATCTTTTCCAGCTTTAGAAAAGACATGGTGTCGTTGAGCCACTGAGTACTAGAGGGAGCTTTAGTCGACTTCCAGTGGAGAAGAAGGTGGCGTCTTGCCAGTAAGGAAGTAAAAGCTAAAATGTCTAATTGAGTAGAGGTAAACCGGTTATGGTCCTCTGGGAGCCCGAATATGGCAACATGGGGGGAGACTTTTATAGACACTGAAAGTATTTTTGCCATGGTGTCAAAATAATTCAACTAAAAGCGAGAGAGTAGCGGACAAGAGTAGAACATATGGGTTAAATTGCAGGATGAGGCATGACATTTGTCGCATTTGTCAGTGATACTGGGCTAGATTTGCGACAGTCGAGCTTTAGAAAAGTGGACTCTAAACAGTACTTTAAACTGTATAAAAGTGTGAGACGAGCGCAGGATGAACTAGTGTAAATTTTCTTAAGAGCAGTGTCCCACCAGTCATCCTCCAAGTTTAGATCCAGTTCATCTTCCCAGGCAGCCCTAACTTTAGTAACTGGAGAGCAATCAAAAGACAGAAGTTCATTATAAACTTTAGAGATGAGTCATTTTTGAAGTGGATCGTGGTTTAAAAGCACCTCCCACTGTAAGGTCGGCGGCGAGGATGGAAAAACTGGAAACAAAGAATTTGCGCAGTGTCTAATTTGAAAGTATCGAAAGAGATGAGAAGGTGGGAGATGAAATTCTCCTGAGAGATCAGTAAAGCTGCGAAAAATACCATCCTTGTAAAGATCTTCAAAACATTTCAGGCTTTTATTATGCCATGCAAGAAAGGTTGAATCTGTAAGCGGAGGTCGAAATAAATGATTGTTCAGTAAAGGAGATAAAGTAGATGTTAACTTAAATTTGAAGTGTTTCCTAAACTGATACCAAATTTGTGTGGAGTGAACCACTTGATTATTTGTAAAGCCAGAGAGGTTGGATGGAAAAGAAGAGGTAAGTAGAGCAGGTAAGGAGGATGAAACACATGACTGTGCCTCCAAGTGACACCATGGCAGATTCACTGACTTGAACCAAAATGAAATTTTTTGAATATGTATCGTCCAATAATACAGTTGGAAATTCGGAAGTGTCAATCCACCATTGAATTTACATCTCTGAAGTGTGGATTTGCGGATCCTAGGAGCCTTTCCACAACATAAGAAGTCAGAAATAGTTTGATCAATTGTTTTACAAAACTGCTTTGGCAGGAAAAGTGGGAGACAATGGAACAAAAATAGAAATTTGGGCAAAATGTTCATTTTAAGCGCGTTAATTCTTCCAATTAACGAGAGGGGTAAGCTCTTCCATCTTTGGAGGTCAGATTTAATTTTAGACATTAAAGGTGAGAAATTAGCAGAAAAAAGAGAGTTTAACGTTCTGGTTACGCTGATCCCGAGGTACTTAAATCCATAAAGGCTCATTTTAAAAGGGACATCTGACTGTGTGAGCTGTGATGCTGAAGCATTGACAGGATAGCATTCACTTTTAGAAGTATTCACTTTATAGCCTGAGAATGATCCAAATCTCTGGAAAGCAGATAAAATTGTGGGAATGGAAAGGACAGGATCTGAGACATACAACAGTAAGTCATCTGCATAAAGTGACAACTTAAATTCTGTGCCCAATTGTGAGATCCCAGTAAAAGTGGAGGAGGACCTCAGAAAGACTGACAGGGGCTCTATAGCTAGCGCGAACAATAGAAGAGATAGGGGACACCCCTGTCTGGTGCCACGGGCTAGAGTTAAAAAAATTGGACTGAATGCTATTAGTGGAACTGTTTGCTTGTGGAGATGTGTAAAGGAGACGTATCCATGTTATCCAGTTTAACACACTATAACTTTATCACACACTTGTTCTGAGAATTTCTAAACTCTTCACATTCCCTTTAGCCAAGTGTAAATCGCATTCAAAACATAAACGGGTCTGATTCATTCAGACACAGATAAGCTGAACACAGGCACAACACGTTGCATCTGCTTGCAGGAACTTTCAGATGTAGGAGGATGTTTGCCTCATTTCATCATTTAGTGTCAGTGAAAGTGTTTGAAATAGAAATGTATTTCCTACTGACTGAGATGTGGAGACGAAGCTGGAGTCTAATAAGGCGTCAATGTCAAGCGATTCAAGCAGTTGAAAACAAACCTCAACACAATTGTCTCAAGTCAACACAAAACACATTCATTAATATTTGTCATGTCTCAGACTTGTCTATTAACCGCCACTGTTTTCTCTTCTGACACCTTTCTCTATTAACCAGAGGCGTCCAAACTACGGCCCGCGGGCCAACTGCGGCCCGCCATCCATTTTTAATTGGCCCGCATCAATGTCAAAAAATACAATTTATAAAAAAAATTTATTTTGTAACTCAAAATTTAGTAGAGCTAAAATGGCACTTACTTAAAGCACTTTGTTTTGCTTTATGGGGCCAGGCTTCTTCGACAGGGGAGAGGCGGGTGCATGCTTCTGCGTTTTCAGAGACACGCAAGAAGGGGCACGCAAGAGCCCTTGCGGGCTTGCGTGCCCTTTCTTTCGTGCTTGCGAGCATTCACCAATTTTTGTAACTATACGACAAAGCTACGCAAGCCTCACTCAGCCCGCAAGGCTGTGATTGGTCTGCTAACTACATCCTTTCCAGAGTCATATTTCCGGTTTCATGCCCCATAATACCGGCAGAAACCAAGGAAGATTTAGAAGAACGGATATGGACCAAATAGAAGAGCACTTGGCAGAAGAGATCTGAAAGTATGACCACTTGTATAACCCGTCACTGACTAAATACAAGGACACGCAGATGACCTGCAATTCCTGGAAGGAGATCTCGGCTGACGTCGGTTTGCAGGTCGACGAGTGTACGAAGCTGTGTAGAAAGATCAGGGACAAAATTGTCCTCCAAAAAAAGGTGTCTCTAAGGTTGTCTTCGACAAAAAACGTTACTCCACCTAGTGGTCTGGCGGTGAATTGCTTTGCTGACTTGCCAGCTGTCCCTCAGAACGCCACGCCCCCCCGCCCTGAGGGACGCGACTGTCAACAGTCCGCTCCAGGGCAGGGGGTGTGGAGGCGTGAGTGGCCCAGTCCTTGGTATTTTTTTCTGTATGTGGCCCTCGGGACAAAAAGTTTGGACACCCCTGGTTTACGCTGATAAAAAACATAATAAATCATCAGTTAGCTGATAAACCATGAGGGAGATTGATATGAATTAATGTATTTATCCTTAGAGGAGACGGATTAGTCAAAATATCCTGGATAGAAGAGAAAAGGACTGAAAATGAAGGAAGGGAGAAGAACAGTAGAGGGGACCAATTTAAAGGAAAAATCCAAATCACTTCAATCCATTACTACAGGACAAATCAAAACTGAGTTTGAAAAATAAACAATTAAAAGTCTTGAATATACTCCATCATGTTCCACCCTCAAATAGCCCTTTAACCGTCCTATATCTGGCACCATCTCCACACTGCTGACACTGTGGGCCTGTGAGCCAGATGTCCAGCTTCACAGAACTACACAGACAGTTTAAGAGTGAATGTGCATGTTTCTTCACGCCACTCAAAAATGAATGATCCACAAAAATAAAAAATCCCCAAGACCCTGAAAGCACCTTTTCAGAAAATCCACAGTGCAACCAGCTGAGGACACTGAACAAATACGTGCTCCAGGGTCTTCAAACTGAATATACACCCCTGCTCAGAATCCAGGTGCGCTCTGTATCTGTTTGGAACTATCAGCCCCTGTACAATCCTCCACAGGAGCTGTGCTGTTCAGGGACCGCCAGCTGTTTGAGAGAACTGTCCATACCACAAAACTCAGTCCATCTTGACTAACTCATCCCTGCCAAAGAGTGCAGATTCAGACTCTCACAAATGAATGGCAACCAAAACTCTTACCCTACATCGCAGCTGTTGGAGCAACCATTTTCATTTGGACAACCGAGAGCAAACATTCCCAACTACCTCCTATTGCCTGAAATGCCTCTGTTTCTAAAATCCTCCCAATACTTTGAGCCCCTCCTTATCCACCAAGTCCTCCAGGCAGGCTTGGCACTGTCCTACCCCTCCACTGTCCCACTAACAAAACAAATGCAAATGAGGCCTTTGTATATACAAAAAAAATAACAAAACAACACCACAGATTTTGAGATACTGAGATCAATAACATCTCAAATGAAAAATATGTCGTCCGTGATTGTCCTGTCCGACACACATTTGATCAGAATGAACACTTACTCACAGGATGGGAGTTCAGACTACAGACACACAGGCCCACAGTATGAGACAAACATCAATCTAGAGAAATCATTCTTCCTTTTCTCCATTAAGAGCGGTCAGTTCCTCATCTGCTGGGCCACGGTCTGGATCAGCTCAGCAAACGTGTTGTGGGCTTATCAGATCAAACCGTAGGAGACAGGCAGGGGAAAAAAAAAAATGATGCTGTATAAATAACTTAATGATTGAGACAGGAGCAGCAGAAGGAACAACTCATTTTCCCCATGAACACCGTGCACAGACACAGGCAGCTTGTGAGTTTCCTGCTGCTCTGTCACCATGTACCTGAGGTGTCACATCTTCAGGGTGTCAGATCTCTCTGTCTCCTCACTAGTTTAACGTCTCACAGTATTAATAGTGTTTAATAAGGTTCTTCTCTGAGCGATGTGGGATCATCACTTTCTACCAGTACAGTCTACACATGCTCATTTATTTAATGACTGAGTGAACTGAGACTAATGAAACTCTGAGAGTTCCATTTCATTTCTGCCTCATTGTTTGTTTCTTTGCATCATTGGCTGTTTTCCTGTTTAATGTGATTCATGAATATTAACTGACAGACTAACGACTGCTGATGGAGGCTGATTATCAGAATTCAAATTATATTAAAAACACTGAGAGTCAACATTGATAAAACCTCAGAGACACAATTACACAAATTTTGATAAAGTGGATATTTGTGTTCCTCAAATATTAATATTATGCTGCAACAGAACAATGTCAACACAAAACCAAACATTTATTGAAATTGGGTTCTCACTATTTCAAACATTTCATGCATAATGTGGTGAGTTCAGACACAGTGATGCTCCAGTGCTTCCTGTAAGGTGACAAAACGTTTTGAAATTTTGTTCATAATCATAATTTATGATATAATCTGTGATCTGTGTGAGTTTTAACAAACAACTTGACTTGTGAAACAATCAGTACAATTATTTAGTTCTGTATTAAGTTCTATTTAAATATGTGTTGTTGAAAGACAAGTATTTCGAGGTTTAAGAGGGAAAATTATTGATATCCGCGAGTGAACAAACACTCATCAAAGGTCCTACTTTACAATAACTGAGTAGACTCCATCTGTCGCATGACTCACCAACATGAAATATCAATGTTCATCTCTGAGCTCAACATTCAGCGGCTGAAATCAGCACTGAATCTTCCCCAGAGGAGATTTATGTTCACTTTGTATCAACACTAACAGTGTCTGACACACACACACACACACACACACACACACACACACACACACACACACACACACACACACTGTGTCGGTAACCTTGAGAAGGGCAGAACCATGAAATCAAATCTCATTCATCTGGTGTCTCAGTGGAGCGACGCATGTTGTCAGTGTGTTGAACTGCGCAGGAGCCTGTTGTCGTTGAGTCAACAAACCAGATTACAATTGGGTTAGTGTGAGTGGGTCAGAGGTCAGCCATGTGGAAGATTGTTGTCAACAGCAGAGTGAAAGAAACACACAGATCCAGTCTCTACTGGATCTCCTCATTGTGCAGGAGTCTCTGAGTCCGCAGTTGCACCCTCCACATCAACACTATACTACTATTTATAATAATTTTAAGGATTATTTATTTTATTACTATCATCACATTTTTTGCTGTGGTTGTTAAGACTCAAAAGTCCAATATAAATGCAGTCCATTTCCAATTATTAATTCTGTTTAATTAATATGTTTAATTGAATTGATTTTATATTCATTTAAATAAATCATTCATTGTTTTTCTCTAGGATTCATAAAACCTGCTTCATCATCATTTGATCAATATTTCAAACCTGCAGTTTTTCAAAAGGCTGTGTTGAGAAGATTCATCACAAAATAGAATAAACCAACTGGTAATTAACCTAATGTCTTGGTTGTGAGGAACAACGATCATGAAATAAACGGATAAATTCTGTTTGATAAAACAAGAGCCTGACTGTGCTAGTTATAAAACACCATTTATCACCACCAGGTGTAAATGGAGTATGACTGAGCAGTCTGATATAATCACAAACAGCACATCTTTGATTTTGAGCAAACTCTCTCATGCAAGGTTCTGCAGCCTTCACTGACACAACGCGCTGCCCTGAAATATTCAACAAGGAGAATGGATTTGTTTTATATAAATGCAGAGACAAGTCAGACGACTTCTGACTATTCACACATACGGCATCAAATTATCGGCTGTGTTTGAATCATGTTTGATTTTGTTCCTCTGAGTGATTATCTTTGAAAGTGACGAGACCAGAGCCGACTGAGGAGAGGGAGAGGGTCAGAGCTGCAGCAGCAGAGTGGGATCCACAGCTCCACAGCCTCCATTCACTCTAATGAGTGGCTGACACAGCTCATGCACACTGACTGTATGGAGACACCACGAGAGGACGCGTCTCTACTGAATGTCCCACATGTTAAAGCACACTCATGTATCAGACAACACGGTGGGAAGGGTAGATGATGTGGGAGCAGAGGACGTCTGGACATGTCTTATTGTTCTTGTTTAGAGACTAACTCTTCCAAAACCTTCACATCATCACAAACGTTTTCTTGTCTCTATTAATTCTCTGATTATCATTATATAATACAGTTTCCCTGTCATTGTGATCAATACTGATTATTTTCATATGACTGTGTACGTCTCATGGTGGATGTGATGAAACAGTAATGAGGCTTTAGTGAGTGCTTCAGCTCTGTGATAGAATATGGATCAGGAGGAAAACTTCAGACCACACATCGACTGGACCACAGGGGGGGATGCATCCAGAACCCTCACTTCCTAAAGAGAGGATTAGCCAAAGTCCAGACCTCAAACATCCGTCAAATCATGAATAGGCTTCATTGTTTATCACAATTGATTCGACTGAAGAGAAATCTACAGCAGAGTGATGCTTTTAAAAAAATCACTTCAGTGCGCCAAGCAGCGAACATTGACCTGAACAGAGTCGAGTTCAGACAATCGAATACTCAACATGGACAAGAATCAGATTTTTCTCTGCTACCGAGACATTACATTTCTTACAGTCCTCCAAAGAGTCCAGCAGATATCACACACACACACACAGACCAACACAAAGACACACACACACACACACCCACCGAGGAAATCTCATTTTCATTCTGCTGAATCCTAAGTGTGTGTTTCTTTGGTGAATTACCATATAAATAACTGCAGCTGCTTATCAAACTTAACTGAAGAACAGAAAGACAGAGAGGAGAGAGAGAAATCCCACGCTTACTTTGTCATATTTTTTTACTCTAAATTTGAATGCTTTTTGTTAAATATGTGTAGCTGTGGTCATGTCACTATGGTGTTGTGTGAAGGCATGTGACCCTGGGGAATTATTTATGTTTAAGTCATGATTCTGCTCCTGTCTGGATCATTTCAAGAGGCGAGAAACTTTTGAGGGATGTTTGATTTGTCTTAGTCAATCTTCTTGTTGGAGGAATCATTGACTTTATGGATCGGCTTGGATTCTAGGTTTGTATATTTGTTCTGTTTGCATTTTGGATTTGCTATGTTCTGTTCTTGAAGCTCATTTC